>NW_016803991.1:2822235-2839381 GCF_001698545.2 Rhinopithecus bieti
TAAACCAGGAAGAAATTGAATCCATGAATAGACCAATAGCAGGCTCTGAAATTGATGCAATAATTAATAGCCTACAAAGCAAAAAAAGTACACTACCAGATGGATTCACAGCCGAATCATACCAGAGGTACAAGGAGGAGTTGGTACCATTCGTTCTGAAACTATTCCAATCAATAAAAAAAGAGGGAATCCTCCCTAACTCATTTTACGAAGTCAACATCATCCTATTCTGTCTTTTTAAAGTGCATTCATCATTGAATTTAGGGACCGCCAAAACCAAAAAGATCTCATATGAAGATCCTGAATTAAGTACATCGGCAAACATTCTTTTTTCAAATAAAGTCACGTCCTGATGATATTGGTGATCATATCTTTGGGGGACCACAATTCAGCCTAATACAGAGCAGTTATTACATTATTTTATAATTCACTTGGCTTTTCTATGAGACTACAGTCCCTCAACTGCAAGACTCACCACCTACTTTTTTATATCCTGGTATTTAGCAGTATCTGGCACATGGTTGAAATTCAATGAATAACACATTGAATAGACACACGAATAAAAATACTAAGCATTTCTCTCAATATTTCTAGGCTGTACTTTCCTAATATTTAAAATGAAAGCCTTACTTTATTTTTAGCCACTTTTAGCATTTGATTAGTAGAACAAACAGGCAGAACACTAAAGTTTGGACCTCTCAACCTTCCAGAAAGTCTTTCTGAAAAGATCGTCCCTTATAGTCTTTGATAATTTAAAATAACTAGCTCTGAAAATAAGTCTTTTTTTAAAAAAAAAAGTTATTCTATGCAACGCTTGCTTTGGAGGTAAACCTACATACAGGATTAGCAGTATACACTTAATGCCCTTGTGGAGACACATATATTTTATGAGACAAAAAACTGGGACTATGAACAGATAGGTAAGAACATCTTTATGGCAATAAAGTAAAATAATATTTTAAATCAAGCATAGTTGATACTATGCTGTACAGCCCAGATTACTCCTTCAGGACTGAGACAAACATTCCACCCACATCTGGGAGTAGCTGTGCAGATGACCATGCACAGATGAGTCACTTTCAATGCCCTCTGTGGAAGAGAACTTTCTTGCCTAAATCATGATCTTCACTGGGGCCAAAGTTCAAACAATGGCAGGTCAATTGTGCGGAATGATAACGGGTCTAAAGGCCCAGCCCCCATTCCACCAGGATAGGATGCTTCTGAAGGGCCACGTTGGCACCAGAGATCTAATGGGATCAACATTTCAGTTAAAATTCTCCTTTGTCTTAATCCTATTTCCAGACAGGCATCAGTCCTGAGGGCACCCTCCAATAATTTTGGGTACACATCTCTGTCCTAGAGTCTCTTTCCCTTGGGCCTACACCTAAGGTACCACACCTGTTCCAGAAGATAATTTAGCATATGTTCTGTTTAGCTTTAGTCTTTTTAAATTTAATTTTTAATTTTTTAAACTGAGACATTGTAATTGTTCATATTGGGGGGTAAAATGTGATGTTTCAATGCATATCTATGTTGTACAATGATCTTTCAGGGTCTTTAATGTATCCATCACCTCATACATTTATCATTTCTTTCTGTTGAGAACATCCAAAAGCCTCTCTTGTCTATTTTGTAATATACAATAGTTTACTGTCAACCATAGTCCCCTCACTGTGCAATGGAACACCAGAATTTATTTGTGCTATCTACTTTCAACTTTGTACCCATTGACCAACCTCTTTCCATCCTCTCCCTAACCTGTCCCCTTGCAAGTCTCTGGTAACTACTCTTGTACTCTTTGTTTCTATTCTATTTCTTTCTTTCTTTCTTTTTAATTCCACGTATGAATGAGATCAAGCACTATTTGTCTTTCTGTGCCTACCTTATTTCACTTAACATGATGCCCTCCAGGTTCATCCATGTAGGCACAAATGACAAGACTTCATTCTTTTCTATGGCTGAATAGTATTCATATATACTCACACACACACACACACACACACACACACACACACACACACACACACACCCTTTTCTCCACATTCTTACTGACATTTATTTTCTTTTGTGTTTTTGATAATCATCATTCTACCTAAAGTGAAGTGGTACTTCATTGTGCATTTGATTTGCATTTCCCTGATGATGTTAAGCATTTTAAAAACATCCCTGTTGGCGATTTTTTTTTTTTTTTTTTAAGAAATGTCTGTTAAGGTATTTTGCTCATTTTTAAATCAAGTTACTTGTCTTTTTGCTGTCTAACTGAGTTTCTTATGTAGTCTGGATATTAACACCTTGTTAGATGTGTAATTTGCAAACATTTTATTTTATTCTGTAGGTTTTCTCTTCTCTCTGTTAATAGCTTCATTTGTTGTACTTTTTAGTTTGATGTAATCTCATTTGTCTATTTTTGTGCTTTTGAGGTCTTGTTTAAAATATCCTTGCTCAGCCAATGTCATGCAACCTTTCCTCTGTGGTTTCTTCTAGTAGTTTCATAATTTTCCATCTTATATTTAAGTCTTTATTCCATTTTGAGTTGGTTTTTCTATATGGTGACAGATACGGGTCTACTCTCATTCTTCTGCATGTAGATATCCATTTTTTCCAGCGCTGTTAATTGAAAATACTAGCTTTTCTACAATCTGTGTTCTTAGAAACTTTGTTGAAAATCAGTTTGCTGAAGATCTTGAATTTACTTCTGGGTTTTCTATTCTGTTCTACTGACCCCTGACCCATATCTGTGTCTTTTTTTTTTTTTTTTTTTGAGACGAAGTCTCACTGTCACCCAGGCTGGCGTACAGTGGCCTAGTCTTGGCTCACTGCAAGCTCCGCCTCCCAGGTTCAAACCATTCTCCTGTCTCAGCCCTCCCGAGTATCTGGGACTGCACGCGCCCGCCACCACGCCCAGCTAATTTTTTGTATTTTTAGTAGAGACGGGATTTCACCATGTTAGCCAGGATGGTCTTGATCTCCTGACCTCGTGATCCACCCTCCTCGGCCTCCCACAGTGCTGGGATTACAGGCGTGAGCCACTGCGCCTGGCCTCCATGTCTGTTTTTATGCCATGGTTATTATATGTTGGTAGTATATTTTGAAGTCAGGTAGTTTGATGTCTCCAGCTTTGTTCCTTTTTGCTGAGGATAGCTTTGGCTGCTCAGAGTCTTTTGTGGTTTTACATACATTTTAGAATTTGTTTTTTCTATTTCTGTGAAGTGTTCTTAGAATTTTGATAGGGCTTACATTATATTTGCAGATCTTTTGGGGTAGTTTTAACTACCATTATATTGGCTATTTTAATAATACTAATTATTTCAATCCATTCCTATGGGACATCTTTCCATGTTTTTCTGTCTTTTAAATTTCTTGCATTAATGTTTAATAATTTTCGGTGTAGAGATCTTTAACCTGTTTATTTCTAGGTAGCTTATTTTTTGTGGCTATTGTAAATGAAATTATTATTATTTATTTATTTTTCAGATAGCTCACTGTTGTCATATAATGAATTTGGTATTTTGATTTTGTGTCCTGCAACTTATCTGAATTTGTTTATTAGTTCTAACAGTTTAGTTGTTGAAATCCTTAGGGTTTTCTTATATAAAATCATGTCATTTGCAAAAGGGACAATTTGACTTCCTCTTCCCAATTTGGATGAGTTTTTTTTTTTTTTTTTTTTTTTTTTTTTTTTTTTTTTTTTTTTTTTTTTTTTTTTTCTCTCTCTCTCTCTCTCTCTCAGCTAATTTCTCTGGCCAGCACTTCCAATACTATGTTGAATAGCAGTGGCAAAAGTGGGCATTCTCATTTGTTCTTAATCTCAGAGGAAATGTGTTCACCTTTTCTGCATTCAGTAAGATGTTAACTGTGAGTGTGGCATATATAGTCTTTACTGTGTTGAAGTACACACCTTTTATGCCTAATCTGTTATAATTTTTATCATGAAGGGATATTGAGTTTTGTCAAAGGACTTTTTTGCATCTATTGAAATAAACATATAATTTTTATCTTTCTCTCTGCTAATGTGGTCCATCACATTTATCGATTTCTGTAAATCATCCTTGCACCCCTGGGATGACTCCCAGTTGATCATAGTGAATGATCTCTTTAATGTGATGATGGCTTTGGTTTGCTAGTGTCTTGTTGGGAGTTTTTTAATCTATGGTCATCAGAGCTACTGGTCTATAAATTTTTGTTTTGTTTAGTTGTGTGTGTGTGTGTGTGTGTGTGTCCTTTTCTGGTTTTGCAGACAGGGTAATCCCAGCCTCATGAATAAGTTTGGAAGTATTCCTTCTTCCTCAATTTTTTGGAATAGTTTATGGATCATTGATATTATTATTATTTGCATATTTAATAGAGTTCAGCAGTGAAGTCATCATACCCTGAGCTTTTCTTTGATAAAAGCCTTTTTATTAGATTCAGTTTCATCATTCATTACTGGTCTGTTTAGATTTCTGTTTCAGTATAATTTAATCTTCATAGGTTGTATATATCCTGGAGTTTATCCATTTCTTCTGTTATTAAGTTATTTGATATTTAGGTTTCTATAATAGTCTTTTATGATTCATTGTATTTCTGTGATATCAATTGTAATGTCTCCTTTTAAACCGTTTTTGAGTATTCTTTCATTTTTTTCTTAATCTAGGTAAAGATTTGTTAATATTGTTTATCTTTTCAATAAACCAACTCTTCATTTTGTTTAGTTTTTGTTTTATTTACTTCTACTCTGAGTTTTAGCATTTCTTTCTTCTACCAATTTTTTGTTTAGTTTGAGTTTGTTTTTCTGGTTCCTTGAGTTGAATCATTAGCTTATTTATTATAAATCTTTCTTCTTTTTTGATGTAGGCATTTATTGTTATATATTTTCTACTTAGAATTGTTTTTGCTGGGTCCCGTAGATTTTGTATGATGTGTTTCCATTCTTGTTTGTCTCAAATTTTTCAATTTTTAAAAAATGTATTAACTCCTTGATCTTTCAGAAGTATGTTGTTTAATTTTTATGTTTTCATAAAGTTTAGAAAGTTTTATTTATTGTTCATTTATATAGTTTAATATCATTGTGGTTGGAAAAGATACCTGATATTATCTCTGTCTTATTAAATTTAAGACTTGTTTTGTGGCATAACATGTGATGTATCCTGGAGAATGTTCCATATGCAGTTGAGGAAAATAAGTATTCTGATGCTGTTGCATGAAATGTCCTGAATGTTCTGTAAATGTCTGTTAGGTTCATTTTGTCTATGATATGATTTATATCTAATATTTCTTTGTCTATTTTTTTGTGAACAGATCACCTGTTCATTGTTGAAAGTTAGGTGATAAAGTCTCATACTTTTGTGATATTGCTGTCCTTCTCTCTGCTTAGGTCTGTTAATATTTGCTTTAGTAGCCAAGTGCCTCAGTGTTGGGTGCACATTTATTTATAATTATTATAGTCTCTTCTTGAATTGATGTCTTTACCATTATACAATGACTTCTATGTCTCTTTATACAATATTTGACTTAAAGTCTAGTTTACCTTATATAAAGGTGGCTACTCTTTTTTTCTATGAAATGTCTTTTGTCATTTCTTCACATTCAGTTTGTTTGTCTTTAACAGTGAGATGAATCTCTTACAAGCATCATATAGTTGGGTCTTCTGTTTTTTTGTTTGTTTTTGTTGCTGTTTTTATCCATTCAGCTACTCTATGTATTTTTATTTGAGAATTTGATCCACTTACATTCCAGGTTATTATTCATAGATAAGAAATTAAGGATTTACTCCTTCCTTTTTGTTAATTTTTTTCTGAATATTTTGTAGATCCTTTGTTTCTTTCTTCCTCTCTTTGTTTTTTATTCTGTGGTTTGGTGGTTTTCTGTCATGCTGAGCCTTGTTTTCTTTTTTGGATTATTTGTATATCTGCTACAATTTCTTTCTTTGTGGTTACCATAAGGATAACATAAACAGTCTTGTGGTTGTAATAACATATTTTAAGTTGAGAGCAATTTAACTTTGGTGACATAAAAATACTCTAGACATTTTCTCTCCTCTCCACAATTTATATTTTGTTGTCTTAATTTACTTTGTTAAAATCTATTATGTGTTCCTTAGCTGCTAATGATACCTCACTGTTTTTGACTATTTTGACTTGAACCTTCCATACTAAAGGATTGAGAGATTTACATTACACTGTTACATCACTGGGGTATTCTGAGTTCAATTTATGGATTTACTTCTACTGGCAAGTTTTCTGTTTTATTGTATTTTCATGATGGTAATTATTGCCCTTTTGTTTCCAGTTGTAGCACTCTCTTAAGCAGTTCTTATAAGGCTGATTTAGTAGTTACAAATTTTCTCAGATTATGTTTGTCTGGGGAAGTCTTTACTTCTATATTTCTGAAGTATAGCTTTGTTGAAAGTAGTATTCTTAGTTGACAGTTCTTTTTATTCTTTCAGAATTTGAATATATTGTTTTATTCTCTCCTGGCCTGCAAGGTTTCTGCTGAGAAGTCTGCAGGTAGTCTAATGGAGATTCTCTTCTATGTGACTTGATGCTATTCTCTTTCATGTTTTAGAATTCTCTCTGTTTTGAATTTGGTAGTGAGTATAAAATGCCTTCAAGCAGATCCATTTGGGTTAAAGGTAATTGAGGACATTTGAGTTTTCTGAATCTGAATGATCTTATTTCTCCCCATACTGGGGAAGATTTCAGCTATTATTTTATTAAATAGGTTTTCTGTGCATTTATCCCTCTCTTCTTCCACTGTAACTCCTGTTTATTTTATGGTGTCCCATGAGTCCTGTAGGCATCCTTTAGTTTTTTTTTTTTTTTTTTTTTTTTTTTTTTTTTGAGGCGGAGTCTCGCTCTATCGCCGGGACTGGAGTGCAGTGGCCAGATCTCAGCTCACTGCAAGCTCCGCCTCCTGGGTTCCCGCCATTCTCCTGCCTCAGCCTCCGAGTAGCTGGGACTACAGGTGCCAGCCACCTCGCCCGGCTAGATATTTGTATTTTTTTAGTAGAGACGGGGCTTCACCGTGTTAGCCAGGATGGTCTCGATCTCCTGACCTCGTGATCCGCCCGTCTCGGCCTCCCAAAGTGCTGGGATTACAGGCTTGAGCCACCGCGCCCGGCCAGTTTTTATTACTTTTATTTATTTTTAATATTCTGAGTGGGTTATTTCAAAAATACCTAACTTCAAGTTTAAACACTTTTTTCTTCTGCTTGATCTATTCTGTTGTTGAAGCACTCAATTGTGTTTTTCATTTTATTTACTGCATTATTTAGCCCCAACGTGTCTGTTTAATTCTTTTTTATAATTATGACTGTTGATTTTCATTCAGACCATGAATTTTTTTCTTAATTTCATTGAATTATTTGTGTGTATTTCCTTGTATTTCGATGAGTTTCCTTATGATCATTATTTTAAATTTATTTTCAGGCATTTTGTTAGTGTTCTTTTCTTTGGGGTCTGTTACTGGAGACTTATTGTGTTCTTTGGAGGTGTCATGTTTCCTTGATTATTCATGTTTCTTGTGTCCTTACATTGATATCTGCATATCTGTTGAAATAAAAACTTTTTACAATTTTATGCAGTACCTTTAAAAAAATTACCTATTTATTTAATTTCGAATGGAATTTTGCTCTGTTACCCAGGCTGCAGTGCAGTGGTGTGATCTTTATGGAGTAGCTTTTATGGGAAGGCTCTTTGCTGTAGATCGGTTCTGGGGTTTTATTTGGTTATGCTGCATTTAGTTTGGTTTTGAGTAGACTCGATAGCATAATGCAGTCTCTTTAGCTATAATCTGTGTCAACATCTTTTGTGTCAGCAATGTCTGCAATTGCCTCAGTGGCCTAGGCTGTGAGAATTTGTGATGACAGTGCTATGGTTATCTTATGTGATGACCAGCTTGGCATGTATGGGCACAGCTAGGCAGGCATCTGTCTCTCTGAGGAGATGAGGCTGCTGTTGGGTCACCTTTCGTGCTGGGTGACTCTGCAGTGGTCTGTCAGTGGGACATGGTCACTGTAGGACCAGCTGTTGGGGCAGATGGGAGTATGTATGGGAATGATGTGACCAGACAGCTATACTGCAGTCTTCTTTGGGGGACAAATTGCAACAATACTGTGTTTTGTTGTACAGCTGCACTGTCCAATATGGTAAGCACTAGCCAAACACGGCTAGACAAATTTTAATTAAATACAATTGAATAAAATTAACAATTCAGTTCTTGATCCACATTACCCAAATGTGACTAGTTACAGTAATATTGAACATCACAGATATATAACATTTTCATCATCACCACAAAAATTTCTACTGGGTGGTGTCTTAGTCTGCTTGGGCTATCATAACAAAATACCATAGACTGGTGACTTAAACAGCAGAAATTTATTTCTCACAGTTCCAGAGGCAAGATCCCTCTTCTTGGCTTGAGGACTGCTGCCTTCTTGAGTCTACGCATGGAGGAGAAACAGAGAGAAAGTAAGCTCTCTGGTATGTCTTCTTATAAAGGTACTAATCTCATCATGAGAGCCCCACTCTTATAAAGCTAATAACATCTCAAAAGACTAATTTCCAAGTACCTTCACATTGGAGGTTAGAGCTTTAATATATGAATGTCATGGGAACACAATTCAGTTCACAGCCGTCAGTGATATGTTAGAGTACAGAATCATTTTACTTACACTTCTCAGTCTTTCCTCCATTCCTAACTTAACCAAGAACCATTTCTATAGTCTTTGATAGATGGGAGAATAGAAATGTAGGTATCAGGGTATCTTGTTTCCTTGTATAAATAGTGTTCTGTTGATCCTCTCCAATTGCTTTCTGGAAAGGAATGCTGATGCCTATGGCCTGGGAGAACATGCACAGTCACTGCCTTGTATGCTGGGCATCTTTCCCTATGCGTATGGACATTCCTCCCAATTCTTCAGAATGTGACATCTGTGAAAAGCAACCAGTGGTATTTTAGAAATCTCTGGAAAAAAAGAAAAAGAAAACATAAAGTGAAAGGGGTCATTGGAAGACCTAAAATTATAAATACTGTAGAGATATGTATGGAAAATGAGATGGAGATAAAAAAGAAACAATGCACTAAGTTGCTTTTAATGACAAACTTCTCATCTATTTCAGTGGGAACTGGAAAGTATGAGGCATAAAGTACTAGATTTGAATCTTGCCTCTGTCATGTACACTCTATATAATCCTGTGAGCCTCACTGCTTTGCTTGCACAATGGATCTAAATTATACTCTGATAATTAAATAAGAAAATATGTAAATTCAATTTAACCTTTTACCTAATATAGTGTAAGCTGGCACCAAATATTAGTTCTTTCTTCATCGTATTCCCTAAGGTTCCACAGGGTATAATTTTGTTAGACATTGTTTTTAGACATTGCTTCCATTTACTTTTGTTTACCTTTATTCGAAAGTATAAACAGTGAATTGTATACTATCAAGGCCTGAATTAGACTGAAATAATGCAGTATGAGAAGATGGCTTGAATTTGGGCTCTGAAATCAGTTAGATTCCACTCTGAATCCCAGTTCCATAACTTACTTTATTTGTAACCTTTGGCAAGTTTGACTCTCTAAGTGTCAGTTTCTTCATTTATAATATAAAGATAATAATTGTAGTACTTGTTCTTTGGCTATTGCTAAAATAAGACAAAATAATGTGTGTATAGTGTTTATCTCAATGTCTGACCAATAAAGTGAAAGAAGTGGAAGATAGGGAGAACGAAGAGAGAAGATGAGCGTTTGAAAGTCATAGAAAACTTTAGAGTAAAATCATTTCCATGGCTTCAAACTTTCTTTGGTCCCACTTCATTCCTAAGAAGTGGAGGCAGTGTGCCACAGGAGAAGGAACACGGGTTCAGGGGGTTATATTCATTTTCTAGAGCTGCAATAACAAAGTATCATGGACTGATGATGGACGTTTTTTTAATCTCACTACTTGTTTTGTCCTTGTGTGTCTGTCTCTGTGTCCCTTGTTGTCTTTTTATAAAGACATCAGTCATATTGCATTAATGGTCCACCCTACTCCATTATGACTTCATCTTAATTAATTAATCTAACTCATTTACAACAAACCTATTTCTTTTTTCTTTTTTTTTTTTTTTTTCTTTTGAGGCAGAGTTTTGCTCTTGTTGCCCAGGCTGGAGTGCAATGGCACGATCTCAGCTCACTTCAATCTCCACCTCCCAGGTTCAAGTGATTCTCCTGCCTCAGCTTCCCGAGTAGCTGGGATTATAGGCATGAGCCACCGCACCCTGCCAATGAACCTATTTCCATATGAGTTCACATTCTCAGGCACTGGGGATTAGGACATCAACATCTGTTTTTGGGAAACACAATTTAACCCATAACAAGGGCCAAAATTCCTGGGTACAAATTGCATATCACCTTCATCAACCTGTAGCTGTGTTCATTGAGTCTATTTTAACAAAATCTCTCTTCCTTCTTCTCTAAATTAGGAATTGTAATACCCATTTAACTGGTTTATTGTAAAGAGTAAATTAAATATTTGATATCTGTTGTATATCAGGTACCCCAAAACTTTGGTGAACGAATACACACATAATTATTCACCCACGGAAATCCATATGTGTATGTTTAGCAATATATTCTGATTATATAAAATATAATTGAAAGTACTGGAATAAAAAAGGTTATTCTGGTTCAGAGAATTTTTTCATATTCTAGTTTTTGTCCAAGTGAATTGTTTTAGAAACTATATCAGAACTCTGTTCTGATCACATTGTTTCATAATTCTCAGTAGAAGAAAAAAACAAACGTAAGCAAAATTAAAAATTCTACAAGCTCAATTTTGGAGTCATAATACTCATACAGCTTGTTATCATTTTTAGTTGACAATTTAGCCCTATTCAAGTCCCCAGTAATTATTACAGTCCTCTTGGTTTGTGTAAAGGATGAGTGGTTTTCCTGTTATAGAGTGGTTATTTATTTGCTCTATTACTTAGAGAGACTTGTGGGTGTAGCAGTAAATTGAAATCAAAATGATAATTTAAAATGTCCTCTTTGTTATTCATTCATCTTCGGCTTCCAATGAACTGTGACTAGCTCAGCAAACCCATTCATGCCTACTACACTTGTGTATGTCCTCACAAGACATGACTGCCTCTGCATTCAGCTAGATGCTTATAAATTGGATCTCCATGTCACTCTTAAATGAGAAGGTAGGAACACAATATAGCTTAACATAAGAGCAGACTTGTACTAAATGCCTGAGTGAAGCTAAAAGAGTAAAAGCTCTGTTCTGTTTTCAACAAGATGTGTGTGCATTGTACATACAGCATTTTATTTTTAACAGAAGATCATTGATGAAAGTCTTTGCATTGCAGAAAGTAAATAGCGTAATTGAAGGAAAACAAACCTGCCTGAAGTACTAACATCTATTTTGTCCCTTTGAGACACAACAAGAAAGTTCATGTGGCAGAGTCTTGGACCAATGAGAACTGGGAATCAACGCTAATTTTATAACAGGTCAAAATTTTAGGAATCAACTTTTTACAAAGATTCAAAATTAGCTTTTTTAATTCTCTTATTCTTATATAATGTAAGTCAAGATATTATTTAAAAATATTTCACACTGGACTTTCTCATTCATTTGCTTGCATTCCCTGTCTCTCTATGTGTGTTTATGTCATGTTTAGTAGTTCTTCTTTGACTTTTTAGGTCCACTGGTACTTTAATTTTGGAATTTTTTATTCATTACTTCCTTAGGTTTCTCCTGCTATAGATAACAATCTCTTTCCTTAGCTTTTTAAAACTTATTATTTCTAAATGGATCTTTTCTCATTTTTCATACTCATCACTACACTTATAATTGCTTGTTTTCCATCTGTCTCCCTTCTTTCTTGCCTCTTGGGGCTTCTTAAAATCTCATCGGAAGCTCATCAATGAACCACACTATTAGGAATCAAAGTGGAGTGCTCATAGATAACTATTTACATCAAATAAAAGAAATATGGGAGATTATCAGGGCTTCTGGGTAATTCTGCTCTTTTCCAGGACAAATACCCATAAATCATATGCTAAGAAAGATTGTCTCATAGCTTCTCAGATACTGGGGATGGCTCTTAACAGAAAGACAGGAAAGGGAGATTAAGAGGATAGGTTCCTCAGGTAAAAAAGTGCTTAGTGCATTGAGAACCATAAACTACAGAGAATAGTATGAGCTAAGGCTGTGGGGGAAGGGTATCTTGCAGGTCATTTCAGACCCGTTAGTACAATGGTGGAACCAAATTGAAGTATAATTGAAAGTTATCGAAATGGTTCAGATAGGACAATAGTATTAGCCAATTCATTATATGCTGGATTTTTCTGAGAACTATGAGGGTAATGAATGGAGAAGGATGGTGAGGATAGATGCTAAAAGGCGTATGGTCAAAGAAAGTCAGGGGTCGCTTCAGCAAGATGAGAGAAGAAAGTGCGAATATTTTGTAGGCATTTGTAACACAGTCCAAAAACTTCTACAAATCAGAAAGCAAAAGTATGAGGTTGGTGTTTCCAGGTATTCTTTTTTTTTTTTTTTTTTGGAAGGACTGCTATTTTGAAGAGAGAAATCCTTGGAAAAATAAGAAAGTTAAATTGGTTGTGATATAATTATGCCCTTTTAATATTAATATTCCCCAAGGTTTAGTGTCCTGTAGTAATTTGGGTTGGAGGGATATACTAACTACCAGATTATTTTTTTTTAATATATGCTTTATTATGTTATTATATATTATGTATATAATATGTTATATTTTATACCAACCACCAGGTCTTTTTTGGAAGGACTACTATTTTGAAGAGACAAATCCTCAGAAAAATAAGAAAGTTACATTGGTTGTGATACAGTTATGCTCTTTTAATATTAATATTCCCCAAGGCTTAGAGTCCTATAGTAATTTGGGATATACTATCCACCAGACTTCATCTGCATACCCAGTCCCAGGACCTTGCCACTTTACTAACTGCTGTGTTTATGTAATTTGGATTTGGTCACATAGTCTTACTGTCATAGTGTTTTGATCAAATTAAACTGTGATATAACATTAAATCATGACTGTAGGAAAGAGTTGTACTGAGTGTGCTTTACTGCTGGGTAGCTGCTTCCTGTGGATGGTTGAGCAGGGTGTGCACCGTACACCCATATTTAATGACCTTGCATCCCCACTGATGACCTCTTGTGCCAATGAGGTCTCCACCCCAGCCTCCATCTCTCTCTGCTGCAACTCCTCATGCACCTTTGCAAGTGCTCCTCTGGCTTCCACTGCCAGTACTATCCTTAGTTTAACTCACCCCATCTTGATTCTAACAATGCTGAATGAACTTTCCCTCTGTACTACTGCAATTTTGTTCTCCTGGAAGTATTGGTCTAAAGCATCCACCATAGGTTTTGAAATGCATCAAAGAGAAAAATGAGAATGTCCATCACAAAGCAGCCAGCATGCGAGATGTGGGATGCATACACATAGCTGGATTGACATGCACTGCACCAGAAGGTAAATCCTTTTTTCTGTTCATTCAGACAAGCCATTTGGTTCTTTACAGGTGCACACTCATTTCTTATCACTTATGTTTAGTATGCCTCCTGCTATAGTTTGCCTTTTTTCCTTACTACCATTCCATTGGGACACAGACCATAGTTCTTCATGAAAACCACAGACTGCTATTTATAAAGGGCTTTCAGGTGAAAATGTTTCATTTCTTAGAACATTCCTATAAGGTACCCATTTATATCCCACTTGTGTTCTTCTTGGTTTTGTTTCCATGTGTTTCCTATCATTTGTTAGATCTTGATTAACTTAATAAAACATCAGTGAGAAAGATTTAGATGTATCTTTTTTTTCTCAGCTTCCTGACCTAGGATATTTCTGACTTATTTTCACAGCCCTTTCTAGGTTGTTTTTAAAAAGTTTCAAATTCAATATAATGCAATTAGCTGTTTCCCTGGCATTATTTTTTAAAAGAATGGCAGGTATAAATCTTGAAGTCCATCACCATCAGTGTTGTCATTTCTATCCATTTGTCTAATTGCTATCGACCATGGAAAAGTAGTTTTTGATTGAGGTACAATGTAAAGTAATATTGATTATAGTAAATGAACTTTTCAGCAGTTGCTGAATCAATTAGGGAAAAAATATCTAGAGTTGCTTCTAACGTAACAAAGTCCAATTTTCATGTCACTGACTCGTAGCCTTTGTTCCTTGCTTGGTTTAGACCTAGATATTTAAAATAAATCCTTTCTTTTGTTTAATATCAAAATCCCTTTGCCCTAAGCAGGATAGTAAAAATAAGTCTGTACTCCTGCTGTTCGAATAGAACAGAAGGAAATGAGAACAAAACCAGATTTTACTTTTAATCCTTCAAATAAGAAGCTTTTCTGCATGCATTTAATATCAAAGCAATATACATTGTATTCTAGGTTAACAATCAAGAAATCCGTATCAAGAAGATATCAGCAGTTTTCAGCTGCTATCACACAGGAAGGAGGCTCAGCTCTGATTTTTCTGAGATGACTGATAATGATAGCATTGTAGGTGGATGAAGCACCTTTCACCCTGAAATGCTTTATAGAAATCACTCAATGACAGCTGTGACTACAGATGCTTAGGCCTCTAGGGACTTATATGCAGCAACAGAAATGCCACATGGAGGGAAAATGGAGAGAGAAAAAAGAAAAGGCGCGGTGGCTCAAGCCTGTAATCCCAGCACTTTGGGAGGCCGAGACGGGCGGATCACGAGGTCAGGAGATCGAGACCATCCTGGCTAACACGGTGAAACCCCGTCTCTACTAAAAAAAACTACAAAAAACTAACCGGGCGAGGTGGCGGCGCCTGTAGTCCCAGCTACCCAGGAGGCTGAGGCAGGAGAATGGCGTGAGAGATCTGGCCACAGCACTCCAGCCTGGGTGACAGAGCGAGACTCCGTCTCAAAAAAAAAAAAAAAAGAAAAGAAAAGGCTACATTACAGGGATAACCTTATGGTTAAAGACCCATTCAGGAGCAGGGAGGATCTCTTCATGTATACAGTACTCTCAAGATCTGAAGATGGGGGTCTGAAGGTTTACAGCCTTGTGATCTGTTGTTTTAATGTAACTATTGAAATTCATGCTAGCCTTTGATCTCAGGGCCTCAGTGTCTCTGGGGTGTAAAAATTAGCAGGTTCAAATGTAATATTAGAATAGCTGTTATTCCATGTAATTTTTATTGAATTTTCATAGCAATCTCTGTTGTATCATAAATGGGTTGGATTATTTCTGTGCATATGGGTGCTCAATGTCTAGCAAATCTGCGTATCATTATTACCTAAAATTCATAGCTCACCTTTAATAAGGCATTGCAACTTACAATATTATATCATATGTTTTTTCATTTGAGCCCCCAACTTTCATAAGTGACAGGAAGGAACTTTTTTGTTGTTTTGTTTTTGTGTTATAGAAGGAGATATTAAGGCTTTCAGAATTTAATAGACTCGTACAAAACTGTGAAGGCACCAACTGATTATCTAACACCAGATCCACTAATGTCTTCCTCTAGACAATATTACTAAATGATGATTGAGGTTACATTTTTTACATTTGTCAAGAAAATATTCCCTAATAAAACCTTCCACTCCTATGCCAATGATTCTGGAACTCCTAATCCACTAAATAGCCCTTCTTTGAGAATACACATTTTCTTGGTAATCTATATACCTATGACTGTAGTCACTTCATTTGTTTTAGAGTTTAGAGGGTCTTTTTAGAGTTAAAATTCACGTTGTATAATTTGAGTGATTCACACTGGTGTTAATCACCAGTTTTTTCTTATGCCAACATTAGCTAGGTATGCTTTTAGAAAAAAATACTGAATATGTCTGTTTTACAGATTGCTCAATGAATTTCATTCCTCTGGTTCCCAGACTAAAAGGACTGAACATCTTCATTACAAAACTTGATTGCTACTAATTTATTGTAAGACAATAATTAGTGTAATTATATTATCCTCCTGAATAAATCAACTACTCATCTCCTACCCTGCCTTTCTGCAAATATAATACTTGCCACGGTTCTAATATGAGAGTGATCAAGACTTTTGCCAAGGTAATAAATAATGTAATCTTGAGCATATGGGGAAAATGAATTAAAATGAAAATTTTCCACTCACCCCTTATATATGGCTCTATAACATTCTTAAGATTGTTAAATCATGATTATAAGGAAGGGTTTTACTTGGCATGCTTTACTTCTGGGGAGCTGCGTCCTGAGAATGGTTGAACAGGTTCTGCACTGTGCTCCCATGTGTAATGACCTTGCATCCACACTGATGACTGTAATTATTTAATTCAAACATTAAGTGCTTATTTTGTGCCTTTTTTTCTAAAAGATAGGAACATCATTAAACCAGATGGCCTAGGTGTCTGCTTTCATAGAACAAGTATTTCAGCATATGTGTGTGTGTGTTATGCATGTGTGCCAGAGGGATATACATAAACAAACAAGAAAATATATCAGCTATTTATGTGATATGAATAAAATAGAATGGTATGATGTGTAAGTGATTCAAGGACTCTTTTAGACTAAGTGGTCAAGAATTGTATTCCTGAAAATATGACATTTAAGCTAAGATCTGAATGATAAGAAGTATACAAGCAAGCAATGTTCTGGAAAGGAGTATTTTAAGCAGAAGAAACAGAAAGTCCCAAGGCTGTATGAAGAGAACATGTGTGGCTGGAGTTTAGTAAACAAAGGAAAAGTGATACTAGATAAAGTTATAGAATTAAAGAGATGAAGAGCAAGTTGTGTAGTAACTAACAAGAGTAAAGAGTTAAGATTTTATTTTAAACACTGTATAAAGGGATAAGAGCTTTTTGAGCAGTGGAATGACATGATCTGACAGATGTTTTTTAAAAGATGCTCTGGTTATAGAGTGATAGAGGATACCCAGCAGGGACACCAGTTAATAGTTGCTTCTGTTTTCCAAGTGAGAAATAAAGATGGCATGGTGGAGGATGCTCTTCATGGCTGTGATCAGGATATATTTTGAAGGTACAGACAATAGAATATGCTAATATCCTACATATAGGATAGATATTTTATATATAAGAAAGTAAGGCATTAAAACCAACCCCTGTGTTTTTATCTTTTTTTCTCCTTTTCTTTCTCTTTTCTTTCTCTCTCTCTCTCC
>NW_016803991.1:2839778-2846353 GCF_001698545.2 Rhinopithecus bieti
CTTCCTTCCTTCCTTCCTTCCTTCCTTCCTTCCTTCCTTCCTTCCTTCCTCTCTCTCTTTTCTTTCTTTCTTTCTTTCTTTCTTTCTTTCTTTCTTTCTTTCTTTCTTTCTTTCTTTCTTTTTCTTTCTTTCTTTTTCTCTTTCTCTCTCTTTCTTTCCTTCCTTCCTTCCTTCTTTCCTTCCTTCCTTCCGTCCTTCCTTCTCTTTTTTTTTCTTTTTTTGAGACAGAGTCTCACTCTGTCACCAGGGCTTGAGTGCAATGGCATGATCATGGCTTACCACAACCTCTGCCTCCTGGGTTCAAGCAACTCTCCTGCCTCAACCTCCCAAGTAGCTGGGATTACAGGCAAGTGCCACCACACCGGTCTAATTTCTGTACTTTTAGTAGAGGCGGGATGTCTCCATGTTAGCCAGTCTCAAACTCCTGATCTCAGATGATCCACCCGCCTCAGTCTCCCAAAGTGCTCGGATTACAGGCATGAGCCACTGCACCCAGCACCCTTTGTTTTTATCTTAAGCACCTAAAGAAACTTTGTTGTCATTTACTGACATAGAAAAGTCCAGTGTACAAGCAGGTTTGTGGTGTTGAATGGGTAGAATACAGAGTTATTTTCTAGATATACTAAGCCTAATATGCTGTTTTTAGATACATACTCAAGTGAGTTGCTGAGTAAGCTGTTTGATAAGCATATTTGGGGCTCAAGGGGTGATTGAGGCTATAATTAATTTTTTTCAATATTTGATTAATATATGTTAAACATTCAATGGAAACTTATTGACCATCTATTGAGGTCAGGCACAATACTAGTAATTAAAACACAGAAGGAGAAATATCTATTCTTAGTCTGATTGTAGTAACAACAGAAAATCTGAACACAATATTTTGTGTTATGCTATAGATATGTAAAGGATGCTATGGGTATCATGAAGTTCAGAAGAGATCATGAGTAAACTGAGCCTTTAGAAAAAAGTGAGAGGCAGTTGAAGCAGGCAGGATAAAGATATTTTAGGTGCAGTCACATGGAGGTAAATGAGAGCTTAACTTTACCATGTGATTTTAGCATAGGTGACATGTGGTAAGGCCTTGGACATTACACTGTTTAAATTTTCTTTTAAAGCTAATGGGAAACAGGGAAGGATTACAATCAGATTTTGTTTTTAGAAATAATTCTCTAACAGCAGCTTGGAGAATAGATTAGAGGAGGATAGTACTGAAGACTGTTAATCATTGCATTCATTTTCTGTTAACGGATGAGAAATAACTACTAATGCACAAGGGACTTAAACAAAACCCATGTATTAGCTCACAGTTCTGCCAGTAAGAAATTGCAATGGGTTTGGCCAGTGTATTAGTCTGTTTTCATGATGCCAATAAAGACATACCTGAAACTGAGCAATTTACAAAAGAAAGAGGCTTAATTGGACTCACAGCTCCACATAGCTGGGGAGGCCTCACAATCATGGTGAAAGGCAAAGAGGAGCAAGTCACACCTTACATGGATAGCAGCAGGCAAAAAAACAGCTTGTGCAGAAAAAACTCCACCTTATAAAACCATCAGATCTCTTGAGACTATCATAAGAACAGCACAGGAAAGATCTGTCCCCATGATTAAATTACCTCTCACAACACGTGGGAATTCAAGACAAGATTTGGCTGGAGACACTGACAAACCATACAGCTGGATTCATTGTTTAAGGTCCCACAAGGTTGACAGCAAGGTTTGGCTGGGAAATACTTTTATCTGGAAACTCTGAGACCTGTCCTAAGCTGCACCTCACTGAGGAGCATCATCAGAAGCTTAACACTGTGGAAGGAAAAGCTATGTCACTAAAAGAATGAGTCATGAAAAAATAAATAAGCAAACAAAAATAATAAGCCTCAGGGGAGAGGCAATGCCCAGAGTTGTCAAAATAATATATTTTAGGCAGAGTGTAGTGGCTCACTCCTATAATCCTAGCACTTTGGGAGGCTGAGGCAGGCGGATCATAGGCGGATCATTTGAGGTCAGGAGTTCGAGAAGAGCCTCGCCAACATGGTGAAACCTCATCTCTATTAAAAACACAAAAATTAGCCGGCCGTGTTGATGGGCACCTGTAATCTCAGCTACTCGCAAGGCTGAGGTGGGAGAATTGCTTGAACCTGGGAGGCGAAGGTTGCAGTGAGCCGAGATCCACCACTGCACTCCAGCCTGGGTGACAGAGCTAGGCTCTGCCTCAAAACAAAACAAAACAAAATATGTGTGTGTGTGTGTGTATATATACACACATGTGTGTATATATATATACCTGTATATATATACATATATATACATGTGTGTGTATATATACACATACATATATATACATGTGTGTGTATATATACACACATGTGTGTATATATATATATACCTGTATATATACACATATATATACATGTGTGTGTATATATACACATATATATACATGTGTGTGTATATATACACATATATATATATACATGTGTGGGTATATATACACATATATATATACATGTGTGGGTATATATACATATATACATGTGTGTGTATATATACATATATATACATGTGTGTGTATATATACATATATACACGTGTGTGTATATACACATATATATACATGTGTGTGTATATACACATATATATACATGTGTGTGTATATACATATATATACATGTGTGTATATATAGAGAGTCCAGTTTCCAAAAACAAAAAATTATGAGCTATGCAACTATAAAACTAAGACCTATATACTAGAACAACAACAACAAAAAAAAGCATGCAACAGAAACTGCCTATGAAAGTGACCAGAAGTTGGATTTAAAAGAAAAAAGACAACAAAAGTAGCCATTATAAATATGTTTAAATAACTAAAGGAAACCATTATTGAACAAGTCAAGGAAGATATAATAGGTGGGAGCAAAGTTGTATTAGGCTGAGGAAATGACTCCAGATGGCAACTTTAAAATCCACAAGAAGTAATGAAGATAATTAGAAATCTTAAATAAGAATGTTACATATAAAAATCTCTAACTTATAGTTCTTACTAAGGTTTTTTTTTTTTTATTTTCTCTCTTTCCTCCTCTCAACTTCTTTGAGACATGAAATTATACACAGTAATAATTATAACAATACATTGTCGGATCTGTACCATTATTAGATATAATATGTGTAATAATAATACCATAGAAATAAGAAAATCATAGACAACATTGTATTTAATGGTGAAAGACTGCATGCTTTCTCCCCAAAATCAGATGACATAATCTTGTATGCAGAAAAATCTTAAGGAATGCACTACGAATATATTAGAACTAATAAACAAGTTCATCAAGATTACAGTGTACAAAATCAGCATGTGAAAATCAATTATATATTTATACACATGCAATGAGCAATCTGGAAATGGAATTGAGGAAACAATAGAATAAAATGCTTAGGGATAAATTTAATGAAAAAAGTGCAAACTTACTCTGAAAACTACAAAACATTTTTGAAAGAAATTAAAGAAGATCTAAATAAATAAAGAAAATATTCCATGTTCGTGATGGAAAGACTCCATATTGTCAAAATGGCAATACTTTTCATATTGACCTACTTATTCAGTGAGATCTCTGTCAAAACAAGAGATATATGATAAAAATGTTCTAAATTTTATTGAGGTAATGGTGACATGACTCTGAGTACACTAAAAAATTTGAATTATCCGCTTTACATGGGTAAGTTGTATGGCATATTAATTACATCTGAATGAAGCTGTTTAAAATGAAAACTTAACAAAGGAAGGTGGGAAAAAGTGAACACTGATTCCCATAAATGCTTAGTTCTAATATTTTAAATTATACAGAAATCTACATTTTAAAATAACAATTTGTAAAAATAGCAGAACATCAACAATTTGATTAAGCTGTTCCTTCTCTTACAATGTTGCTTTGAATATGTTCACTATTTTGATATTTTATTTTGAGTGACCTCCAGGTTATCACACTAAAGAGATGGTGCCCCAGAGTGAAGGCCCAGGATGGAGTGTTTCTCTCTCTTCCCTTGTCCTAGTCTTCTTCTACAGATACAGTCAAATAGCTTGGTAAATCCTGCTTTCCTCTCTAAATGCTCACAGAACACTCTTTCATCCGTGAGTTCTTTTTTCTTTTCTTTTTTTTTTTTTGAGACGGAGTCTCACTCTGTCTACAGGCACCTGCCACCACGCCCGGCTAATTTTTTGTATTTTTATTAGAGATGGGGTTTCACCGTGTTACCCAATATGGTCTCGATCTCCTGACCTCATGACCCGCCCACCTCGGCCTCCCAAAGTGCTGGGATTACAGGCGTGAGCCACCGCGCCCGGCCCATCGGTGAGTTCTAAACTGTGGACCGGAATGGGTATCAAACTCACTTTTAATAATTTCAACAATTTACCTTTTTCTACTCCTTGAAATTGTGTTACCTCAACTTCATTCTCTCCCAGTCATGACGATGCATTTTCAAAGTTTCCTGCTCATATTTTAGGGATCTCAATACTTTGAGCTCAACTCCTTACTTCTCTTAGACTCCAATGTCCTCTTAACGATGATTCTTGTATATCTATCTATCTATCTATCTATCTATCTATCTATCTATCTATCTATTATCTATCTATCTATCTGTCTATCTATCTATCTTGAAGCTTACCCTGTTTTGAAGCCAAAGAGGGGTTGACAAATTTGTCCAGATAGCTTTCATTCATTCATTATCACTGTGTCATCAATACCAAGCTAAAAGTCTATCTTTTACCTTTTCCTTTAGAAAATGTCTTTCAAAACCTCTTTTTTTTTCAAAGTTGAATTTGACTTTATTTTATTTTATTTTTTGAGACAAGATCTTGCTCTGTTGCCCAGGCTGGAATGCAATGACTTGATCATAGCTCCCAGCAGCCTCAAACTCCTGAGCTCAAGCTATATTCCTGCTTCAATCTCTCTAGTAGCTGGGACTACAAGTGTCTGCCTCTAGGCCTGGCTAACTTTTTCAAAATTTTTAAATTTCTAATTTTGGTGGGTACAGAGTAGTTGTAAATATTTACCAGGTACATGAGATGTTTTGATACAGGGGATGCGATGTGAAATAATCAGATGATGGAGAACAGGGTATCCATCTTTCCAAGCATTTATCCTTTGTGTTACATGCAATTCAATTACTGGCTAATTATATTCTTTTTTGTAGAGACAAGGTCTTACTTTGTCACCCAGGCTAGTCTTGAACTCCTTTCCTCCACCAAACCCTCTGCCTTGGTCTTCCAAAGTGCTGGAATTACAGGCACGAGGCACTGCGCCTTGCATTAGCTTTTTTTTTTTTTTTCTTTTTTAATATTAATTCACGGAGTTAATTCTTTTTTCTTTTTTAATATTAATTCACGGGGGCCCTTTCTATCATATACCATTTTATAATAATAAATTATTTCCAGCATATTATTTTGAAAACTGTATTTCTCCAAAAAGTTTCTGCATGATTTCCTCGTTTTTTTGTTGTCTAAGATCTGAATTTTATCAGACTAGCTTGTTCCACAGCAAGTCATTCTTTTACTGATCTTTGGCTATCTAATGAGTAATGAAAATACTAGCTGATACTTATTTAAAGTTGACTACGTGTCAATTTCTTTCATCAGTTTGATATGGATTATCATATTTAACCATTACAACAACAATATGCAGGAGGTATCCTCTTTAGATGAGGAAAGCAAAGCACAGAGGGTTGCATAACTCGCCTAATCTTATCTGGCAGGAGAGTGGTGGAGTTAGAATTGAATTCTGAAAGTCTGACCTTAGAGATTGTTATCTTGATCATTGTTATAGATGTTGTCTTCCTTCAGACCCCTGACCTCATCCTTGGTTCCTGGATGTCCCAGGAGTTCTGTGAATTTTTTTGTCTGTTTGATATTTTTATATGCGCACAGGATCAAGTACCTTCTTTTCTTAGTATCCATTGCACTGGATGACCTTTTGTGTCTGCTCCATCCTCATCACACAAGCTTACTCTAGGATATGTTGAAACAAATATAGATGAGGTTTAGAAGTAGAAAGATTTGATGTGTATATGTTTTATACCACTTGTTATGTTATGTAGGTGTCAGTTAAGTTTTGAAAGGTATGCTGAATACCGTGGGAAAAAATGTTTCTAGTAAAAGGAGCAGCCCACGCAAAGGCATTGCTAGTAGCTTGGTAGGTAAGAGGATAGAGCACCTGGGAGGTGGGCAGAAGTGAGGCTAGAGAGGAGGAAGTAGAGGGGAGAAAGATCATGATAGGGTGGTAAGTTATGTGAAAGAGTTTATGATGTTGTTCGGGCACGGTGGCTCACGACTGCAATCCCAGCACTTTGGGAGGCCTAGGTCAAGAGATCGAGACCATCCTGGCCAACATGGTGAAATGTCATCTCTACTAAAAACACAAAAATTAGCTGGGCGTGGTGGCACATGCCTGTAATCCCAGCTACTCAGGAGGCTGAGGCAGGAGAATCACTTGAACCAGGGAAGCAGAGGTTGCAGTGAGCTGAGATCATGCCACTGCACTCCAGCCTGGTGACAGAGCAAGACTCCGTCTAAAAAAAAAA
>NW_016803991.1:2846878-2856368 GCF_001698545.2 Rhinopithecus bieti
AAACCTGCACGCTCTGCACATGTATCCCATTTTTTTAGAAGAAAGAAAGAGAAAGAGAGAGAGAAAGAAAGAAGGAAAGAAAAGGAAGGAAGGAAGGAAGGAAGGAAGGAAGGAAGGAAGGAAGGAAGGAAGGAAGGAAAGAAAGAAAGAAGGGTGTTTAAAGAGAAAAAATAAAGTGAGATGTCAAATACTCAGATCAGTATGTATGGGTTAAAGGTTAAAGTTGGCATCTTTCTCATCAGAATCTAAATTTTGGGTAGTAGCTAAAGATGTGAAAGTATATGATACGGCCAAGGAAGACAGTGTAGAATAAGAGGAGGAAAGGGAGCACGAAGTGTCTAACTGTGGAAAATATCACATTTAAGTGGCAAGAAGAAGCAGATACACTCAGCTTAGAGTATTTGAGAAGGTGTTTTTTTTTTTTTTTTTTCCATGACTGTATTGTTGACCTAATCGTGGGTGTGAGGACCTTATACCTGTACCTTAAACCATTCAGCCCCTTGGTGGTGAGCCAAAATGTGTTCTCTCAAGTATACCTGAGTTATATGCTGTTTCCTTTCCACCTGGAGGCTGACTAAGATTGTGTCTGAAAGTGACCCTGCACTTGTTTATTGCCTGTTCTACATTACTCATCCCTGATCTTTAAGATACAATATTCCTGCTAAGTTTCGTTGAAATAAGGTACAATTCCGAGATTTTTTTTATTCATCATTCCAGTATATTTGCCCATTTTCCTGCCCCCATTTTAGTTATATTAAATAAAGTCTGAAGATATTTTTAGTCGATTACTGGGAAGAATTCATCTACTTGCTTCTATTTTCTTAGGGTTAGAACTTCTTGATTGCAATATGAAGATTGATAAAGTGACAAGCAACTTTGTCTACTACACTATATTGTTTTCTGCAGCAATATAACAACTGAAATTAAAAACCATGCTTATTTGAGTCCTCCCAGTCATTCCAGATATAAATCAGGTAAGTGAACTTGGAGTGTCCTTGGGATTCTTTACTGGTGACCTTAGTACTGAGCATAAAGCTCGGTACTGCAGGAGCACTGCAGCCACATTATTCTCTCTGTGGTTTAACTCTTTGTATTTATTGCCAGCACCCCACAACTGCCAGGTTGTTTCATTCATTAATTGTTCTATAGTGTTACTGTCACTATTGCTTTCTATAAACTTATTAATTGTTGAATGTATATAGACCATCTTTCAACAGTTAGTATAGGTCTTCTTTAGGGGTGAAAGCATGTTTCATACTCCTCTTGAATGCGGCAGTTTTTGGCATAATGCCAAATATTGGCATTGTACCCAATAAAACCTTTTGATTTATCAATTAATGGACTGATTACTTACTATCATTCTTATAAAACCGTGGTAGGTAAAATAGAAATACTAATAATGCCTTTGCCTTTTATATGATTGCTGTGAGGATCAAGTCAGGTGTGATGGGGAAATTACTCCACTGATGTTATGAAGACCTATTAGGTCATTAAGAGAAATTCGGTTGAAATTGTTCTTTATTTTACAGGATGTGCTTTTTTGCCTCCTGCTTTAGAATTTCATCAAAACAAAGAAAACAATCAAATCCTGAATATATACTGACTCTAGTTAGAGATTTTTAAAGTTTTGCTCCAAACCCTGGCTGACTCCAGTTCTAAAGACAACTGAGCAGGCTAGTTGGGAAATTCTTACATACCTCATAAAATAGAGACCCCAAAGGGTTTTTTGGCATAATGTAATATAACATAATAGAAAAATACTTTTGATGTGTTGTTAGGGTTTAATCCCTTCCTCTTTGTCACCATTAATGAAGAGAATACTCCTCTAAGATCAAAGCGAGGATTTTGACTTGTGTTTCCCAAACGCTGTGTAGTGGTACTCCATACCATGTCATGGCACCTTCCTTTCAATGACATATCTTTGTGAAGTTGAGTTTGTAGCAGGTTTGATAAAAAGCAAATATGGGATGAAAACTGGGGTGGAACAGGAAATGAAGATGGCTGTATGCAATCTGATTCTAAGGTTTGAGAAGTCGTGCAGTACCTAACAGTGCTCACATGCCAACCCCAAATAGAGTAGTGCCCCCTTATCCATAGGAAATATATTTCAAGACCCCCGATGGATGCCTGAAACCGTGGACAGTACGAAACTATACACATACTGTGTTTTTTCCTATACATATACATCTCTAATAAACTTTAATTTATAAGTTAGGCACTGTAAGTGATTAGAAACAGTAACTAATGACAAGTTAGAACAATTATAACAACATACTGTAATGCAAATTATGTGAATGTTTTCTCCTCCTCTTTCTCTCAAAATAATGTTTTCAGATCACAGTTGATGGCGTTAACTGAAACTGTGAAAGTATAACTGTGGATAAGAGGCGACTATAGTTTTGGGGATAAGAATGAAATAAGAATATTTTTTAATTTTATGTGTATTATATTTTCAGAGTGCTAATAAATTGTTAAGACATAAATACTTGCTAAGGTGTTTGGATCTACTTTAATAAACTGAACTGTTAGGTCTTCATTTTTGCCCAAGTGTGCTGTAAAAAATTATTGAGACATTGTGAGCACTGTGGATCAAGAAATATTGGGAGCTACTTGCTTAGTGCAATGAAATATGTTTGATTTTCCATAAGCCAAATCTTCTATATCTGCTTAATTTTTATGTCAATTCCTTTACTGTCCTATGACAGTTTTAAGAGTTTTTTTTTTTTTTTTTTTTTTTTTTTTTTTTTTTTTGTACAATCTGTCTAAGTAAAATACATTTTTCTCATAGGGCACCCAGGAGAGGTTCTGATATATGAGTGTCACCTTTTGGATTAAGTCACTTCACCACTGTTGGCCTTGATCTCTCCACATCTATGAAATAATTTGATATTATTTGATATTCCCAGTCTCTTTACAATCTAGAATTTGATATTCCCACTCTGTTTACAATCTAGAATTCCGTAATACTATAAACTTGGAAGATTCTTAAAATATCATTAGAAGGCCATCAAATGGTAGAATCAAGAGAGTTCTCCACCCATTGTTAATTAAAGAGAGAATTCATGTTCTGTCTGGAAGCAATGGCCTACAATTTTGACATCTGATATTCTGCACTGATGTGGGCATTGTCCAAAGTAAAGGGTACCAGAGAAAGACCCTGGATAAATAGGTGTCAACGCTCATGGTACATGAGACAGGAATGTCTGAGCATTGTGGAGCAGGCAATTCTTCAGACTTTATAATTTTGCTTAGGTCTTGGAGTTGGAGGAAGGATGATGTAGATGAAAACATGCTACCTTGTTTTTGATAGCAATGTACTTAGAACTCAGTCCTGTTCTTTCAAATGTCCAAAAACTCATGTCATATGTGTAAAGAAAGAGTTCACAACTATTTTCTTTTTCTCCTCTGCAGGGAGGTTGATAATGTAGCTAAATTGTGAATACAGGCAGAATCATCTCGCTGGATATTTATGGTGATATAAGGGTCCTTGACATAACTTTTCTAATATTGCAATAGCTGCTTTTATATATAAATAACTCTTAATTACAGCTTAAGAATACTTTTATCATCCTGTTGATGTTCTTTCAAGCAATATCGAATGCTTTTGCAGTAGATTTAAAAACAAAAACAAAACTCAGCCTATTTGCAGTTTACATTTTCCTTACACCCATCACCCACTTTTGCTTTTCTATGCTATGAGTAGTGCTCTCATGCCTTCTGTGTGTTGTCTTAGTATCTGTCACTTCCTCAACACTTTTATCCTTTTTGTCTTCATCATGTTGGTTCCTCTGTGGCTGAACTTGATTTTTCTTTTTTTAATTCACCATGCGGTTTCTCTCTGATGTTTTTCTCGCAGTGCTTTTATAATCTGTAATGCATTTATTGTTCTTTGCAGAACCTTGTCGTTGCCATGTTCATTTGTTTTCCAATAATCTTTATTAGATCTTTTACTTTGTATTTTTTCAAGTCTTTTAAATCCCTTCTTATGCAAATTCTATTTTTTATTTAACTCTCTTAACTTGCCTTGTCTCTGATCTTCCTCTGACAACTTTATTACAGTTTCTCTCATCATCTATACTCTTTTTTATGTCTTTGTAACATGATCCTCCCACTTTCCTTTTACTGTTTCTATGATTCCACTCCTATGTCCCCTTTCCCATTCTTGGCCTTATAATTTAAAATAATTCATTATCTTACCTCATCTTTTTGCCTCTCCCCCTTCCTTTGTTTGGAATTGGTCCTTTACAAAAGAATTGTTTACCCAGAATGGCTTTCTTAGTTGTTTAAAGGAGGACCAAACTGATATTGCCAAATACCTAAAGCTTTACAAAAATCAAGGTCTGAGAGATGACAAATTGAGGGTCAGGTCTGAAGGGCAGCTGTATGACTTGAAAGAAGAGGTTTAACTCAGGCGAAATTCTATCATTTTGTAGGTTATATGTGCCATTTACATTCCATAGTTTTCTAAATAAGCCCTCCAGAATACAGGTGATTTCTAGTTTCTTGGCATTTTTAAAATTTTTATCTTGCTCTGTTGCTCTGGCTGAAGTGCAGTGGAGCAATGATACCTCATTGCAGCCTCGAACTCCTGGGCTCAACCTTCTGAGTAGCTGGATTACAGCCCAGCTAGTGTTTTCTACTTTGTATAGATGGGGTCACTATGTTGCCCAGACTGGTAACTCTTGACCTCAAGCCATCCTACCACCTCAGCCTCTCACCCTCCCACCTCAACCTCCCAATTATCAGAGAACCCAGCAGGTTCCTGGCATCTTTTATTTTCTCTCTCACCATTAGAAACTAAAGTCCAAGTTTCTAAGTTAACATAAAGACTATAATTAGAGTGAAGAGAGTCTTCTCCAACCTTTGAGCTAACTTGGGATGGGGAAAAAATATAGTAGATAACTTGTTACGTTTCTTTTTTCCTTTTTTAAAATATTTGCTTTTAAAGCTTGGCTGCTTCTTCAGAATGGGGTAAAATACAAATAAAGCTGGGCCAGGCGTGCTGGCTCATGCCTGTAATCCCAGCACTTTGGAAGGCTGAGGCAGGAGGATCACCTGAGGTCAGAAGTTCGAGACCAGCCTGGCCAACATGGTGAAACCCCATCTCTACTAAAACACAAAAGTAGCCAGGCGTGGTGGCATGTGCCTGTAATCCCAGCTACTAGGGAGGCTGAGGCAGGAGTATTGCTTGAACCCAGGAGGCGGAGGTTGAAGTGAGCTGAGATTGCATCATTGTACTTCAGCCTGGGTGACAGATCAAGACTCCATCTCAAAAATAAATAAATAAAGCCAATTAATCCCTTCCTGCAATAGGGTGGTCCCAGAAGAACGGCTAATTGTTTGATAGTAATTGATTAGTGAGTATTCTCCTAGTAAGGCATTGTCAGTGCCCTTGCTATTTCTAGGTGATAAATAATGAATTTAGTATACTGCTCTCTAGGATGAGAGGCTCAGGAGAGTGCTGGGCTCAGGAACTTATCCAGCTGCTATTGGATATGAGCATTTGGTAGAAAGGACAGCAAATCTTGGCTGCTGGTAGTAAGGTAGCTACTGCTGAGTCTTCCCTCAAAGCAAATGGCACGTTAGGCAGAGCATCCTGTTATGAGTCTGATAACCTGAATCCCTGCCTGAGTTACTGACCTGGGGCTGTAGTGTGACACCTGTCATTTCTCTCTCTCCTTCTAAGTTTGCTCATGCAGAAGATGAATTGGTTGTACTCAGTGAAGTCTAAAAATTCCTTTCAGCTCCTTCTCCTTTGTCATAATGTTTCAAGTTCCATCATTAAACATTGATTTCTTCTGGTTTCTAAGGCTTTTAGGTTTTCAAGGATTGCCATTAAAATGCAAACCTGAGGGGAGGAATAACATATTAGAGTGTTTATTGCGCGTATATTTGAGGAGGTTTTGACTGATCTCTTAAGGGGCAGGCCATTTGGGAATAAGGCATGGGTGATCCACCAGGACAAAGGGGGCTAGGAAGATCAGGGAGGGACAAAAATGGGGTGACAGAGGAGACAACAGACATAAAGAATAACTAAATGCTAGTTTCTCTTATGTACATTTTATCAATTCCTGCAGAAAACCTGGGATTTAGTCATTACCACACCCATATTTCATATGAAAAACTGAACTTCAAAGACCGAACATGACACATGTACAGTTACTTGGAGAAGCAGAGACAGCATGGGAACCCAGGCTGTAGGATGCCAGGGTCTATGCCCGTGTTCTTCCCACTGCGGCCAGCTACTTTTTGCTTAATGTTGTTTACAATGTTACCTGGAGTGAGTTCTGCACAAATAAAGCACTTCACCTAGATTGTCACATTCAGTCCTCACCAGTGGATACCGTTATTTTTTCCAGCTTTCCAGAGGAAGACCCTGAAGTTTAAAAGTTTAGTAGTCTGAATAACAACACATAGCTCATATCTCAAGGACAGACATAATAGGTATACACATGGAAAAAATGTTTTGGAACTTTTGACAAAGGCCTTAACTCACACTGTATTGAATCACTACTGCTGAAACAAACAATAAAACAAAATAACACAACCTTTTCTTTCCCTCTCTTTGGCTTTTCTATCATATTACTCATTTCTAATAATCTGAAGTTTTAAGAAATCGATCCCCTTTCCCATCTTTACTTTTTATCAGAAAACTATTTCCTGTGGGCCTCTTTCAATTCAAACTGCCTCAGTCTTGGATCTGAAAGTCTGGTTATACAACCTGGTTTATTCTTTTTAATAAATTCAGAATTTCAAGAGGCACTTTTTCAAGTGTTATATGTCATAATTAATTGCCACGAATACTTGTTGTTGAATAGCTAAGCCATTTCTGGAGTCAAATTTTATAAAATCTGTCTTCTTTCGATATTACTAGATGGCGTTGCACAAATTATGTCATCTCTGTAAGACCAATTTTCTATAACTATAAAAGAAAGGAGTTGTACCAGAGAGTCTGTAAGATGACTTGCAGCTCCCAAATGGTATGCTTCTTACCATGCCAAAGCCTTCACTAATTTATCTGAAAAACATTGAGAGCATAGAGTGTGCCAAGTACTATATAAGGCATTGTAAATATGATCATTAGGTAGCCCTGTGTCAAGGAGGTGAGAATCTGCTGGAGAGCTCACTGCAGTAGAATTACAACACTGATTTATGTTTGCATACTGCTTACATATATTTAACACATGTTTTCTATGTAATTTCCCTTGTGTCTCACACTATCCATCCCATAACAACATGCATTTCTACTCTTCTTCCTTACCACCATCAATGGTTCCATTCTCAATCTGCCAAGATTTCAGCCTCCCCCGGCTTTCTCTTCCATACATAAAATCATAGATAGAGGTAGAGTTAATAACAAATATATATATTTGTTAGAGTTAATAACATATATATGTAGAGTTAATAACAAATATATATATGTGTGTATACACACACACACACACACACACACAGGCTGAAGTGTAGTTGTGCAATCATAGTTCACTGCAGCCTTGATTTCCTGGGCTCAAGTGATCCTCCCACCTCAACCGTAGCTAGGACTGCAGGTACATACCACCACATCTGGCTAGTTTTTAAAATTTTTTGTAGAGATGGGGGGGTCTTTCAATGTTACCCAAACTAATCTCAAACTCCTGGGCTTAAGCAATCCTCTAGTGGCCTCTCAAAGAGCTGGGATTACAGGCATGAGCCACGGGACCCAATTGAATTTTATTTCTTATTATATTTAGAGTGTTTAAAGAAGTATAGATATAATAGAGGTTTTAGGTTGGGAGGAGATAAGCTAGGGAAAAGTAATAGGCAATGGACATAGTGATGAAAGGGATACTTTGGTGTGAAGGATATACCCATTAAAAGTCTTCAGCCCACCCCAGTTTTTTCTGGGCCTATCACACTTTTGAGCTGTTTTAGTCTGAGTCATAAATTGGGATACAGTTGTCAGCTAGTTTAGAAATCTATTAACGTCTTGGTGTTTGTATAGTTTGTTATTCCTTCATGGACCATTTCTCCACTTAGCATCCTCTCTTGACTCTTCTCTCTCCTTCTTTGTTCCTTAGCAGCCTCCTTTGCTAGGTTCTCCTTCTATTCTTAGAGGGTTTCATGGCTTAGAATTTGCTGATAATCCTAAATTCACCTTCCACCACCACCCTTCCTAAACTTCACATCCATATATCAAACTACTGACTCAACATCACTAGCTGGGTGCTTAAAAGACATCTCAAAATAGTATATCAAAAACTCAACCTCTGATGTCCCCACATACTCATCCTTCACTAGTCTTTCCTATATTGGTTATGATATCTTCATTCTAATGACTTGGGTCCAAAATCTGGACGTCATCCTTGCTTCTTTATTTTTCGCCTTTACTTAGCACAACAAATCTATCAGTAAGGCTTGTTGTCTCTACCTTCAAATTATATCCTGGAAATAATATACTCCTACCTCCACCTCTGCCACCCTAATCCAAACCATCCACATTTGTATCATAGACCAAAGCAATAGTCTTGTAAGTACTTTGTCTGTTGGAAGCTATTTTTCTATTTTTCTCATTACAGCCACAGCAATCTTTTAAAATCTACTTTTTTTTTTTTTTTTTTGAAACAGAGTCTCACTCTATCACCCAGCCTGGAGCGCAGTGGCGCGATCTTGACTTGCTGCAACCTCCACCTTCTGGATTCATGCAATTCTCCTGCCTCAACCTCCTGAGTACCTGGGATTACAGGGACACACCACCACACCCGGCTGATTTTTGCATTTTCAGTAGAGATGGAATTTCTCCATGTTGGTCAGGCTGGTCTCGAACTCCTGTCCTCAAGTGATCTGTTTGCCTCAGACTCTCAAAGTGCTGGGATTACATGCATGAGCCACTGTTCTTGGCCTGAAAATTTAACATTTAATAGACTGTGAAACCTCTTACTTGAAATCCAACATTTTCCCAAAATGTGAACTCCCTACCATAGCCTTCAAGGCAATGCATAATCTTGCCCCTGTACACCTTTTCTATCTCATCTCATGATTCTTCCTGGCTTGCTTCACTGACATTACAGGTCCTTTTACTGCTCTTCCTGGTATACATCATCTCATTGTGATTTTGTACGACAACTTGGGCAGGCTATAGTCTTCACACATTTACTCAAACAACATTTCAGGTGTTGTTGTGAAGGTATTTTGTAGATGTGATTAACGTCTACAATCAGTTGGGTTTAAGTAAGGGCTATTAGCCTCGATAATCTGTGTGGGCCTGATTCAATCCAATGAAAGACTTCAAGGGCAGAGCTGAGGTTTCTGTAAGAAGAGGAAATTCCTCTTGTAAACTACAGTCAACTCTCACCAGAGAGTTTCCTAATGGTCTTCCTTACAGATTCCAGACTTACCTAGCCAGGCCCTAATGCAAGCCAATTCCTTGGAATAAATCTCTCTCTGTCTCTCTCTGTCTCTCTCTGTCTCTCTCTCTCTCTCTCTCTCTCTCTATATATATATATAAATATAT
>NW_016803991.1:2856851-2871463 GCF_001698545.2 Rhinopithecus bieti
TATATATATATACACACACACACACACACACTAATAATCAGTGCTATGAGAAACACAGCAACATTATATATAGGTTTTATGTGTAATTATATATATAACACCTATGTAAAATATTAATCTATTTACATATTGCACTCTTTCTCTCTCTCTATATATGTGTGTGTGTGTGTGTGCTTGTGTGTGTACAATGGTGCAAGCCAATTCCTTGCAAGAAATCAATCTCTATTCACATTTCATAGACACACACACACGTGTATACACAAATATACCCATATGTGTGTGTGTGTATGAAATGTGAATGATAGAGAGAGAGCGATTGATTTCTTTCAAGGAATTGGCTTGCACCATTTTCATATATATATATACACACACACATATAGAGAGAGAGAGCACAATATGTAAATAGAACACTATTATACATAGGTTTTATATATATTATTATACATAAAACCTAGTTATAATATTGCTCTGTTTCTCATAGCACTCTGATTGATGCGTCCATACACCTCATTCTTCTCTCACAGCTTTTGCTTTTGCTGTTCCCTGTTCCTGGAATGCTTTCTTCCAAATATTTGCTTGGCTCATGCTCTTACATGATTCAGGTCTTTGATCTGTTGGCCCTTCTTCAGAAGGGCCTTCTTTAAAAGTGACCCAAGTGACTCCGTATCAATCATATTTTCTTCCCCTCACACTTTATTTAATAATATTTACCACTATCTGAAACTATGCACTTGGTCATTGTCTCTCCTATTCCCCATGACTAAGCTCCATGATGGGGTGCGTTTCATCTGTCTTGATCACTGCCATATCCCCAACCTCTAGATCAGTGCCAAGTCCAGGAATGCATAGTATATCTTTGTTGAATAGTGAGGAAATGGGACACTGTATTGATTTATTGGAGTTTAGAGAGTGGTCCTCAGAGGGAGAAAATGGCTAAAAATGTAGAATGAAAACTATAAAAGCTTTTACAACTGCCAAATTTTCAATCTTAGCATTCCTTCTTTCTAAAATAATTTTAAAATCCAGACTTATTATCTGTACTTCTCTTTCCCATGTTATTCTATACCTGATAATTTTCTTTTATTTATCAAAAATTTACTTAGAACCTAGTATGTGCTAGGAATGATTAGACAAGCCAAAAACAACCAATCAGAAGGGACAATTTCTCAAAGGAAGGACTTGTAAGCTAAGATGTGATAAAGCCAACTAAGCAAAGAGTAGGGGAAATGAACAGGATAGAGAAAAGTGCATGCATAGTGGCCTGGAAATGAGAAAGAACATACTGTGTGAGGAAATAAAAGAATATCAGGTTGGCCAGGTGTGATGGCTCATGCTTGTAACCCCCCAATACTTTGAGAGGCCGAGGCGGGCAGATCACGAGGTCAGGAGTTCAAGACCAGCCAGTTCGAGACTAGCCTGGCCAACATGGTGAAACCCCATGTCTACTAAATATACAAAAATTAGCCGGGTGCAGTGGCACATGACAGTAATCCCAGCTATTTGGGAGACTGAGGCAGGAGAATTGCCTGAACTCAGGAGGTGGAGGTTACAGTGAGCTGAGATCATGCCACTGCACTCCTGCCTGGGCGACAGAGCAAGACTCCATCTCGGGGGTGGGGAAAAAAAAGAAGATCAGGTGATCAGGTTGACTAAAGTACAGTTTTTGAGAGAATGTATGTGAGTGCATTAAGAGGGTAGATAAATATGGAGAGGTGTTAGAGCATGAAGCTCCTTTCCGCTTAGTTACGAGTTTTTAATTCCGTCTGCGAAAGATGAGAGAATAACAGCAGCACTAAGTAAGAGACTAATATGTCACCTTTGTGATTCAGTAAGACACTTTCAATACAAGAGCAGAAAGAACAGTGTCACAAGGAGTTTTTGCATCTATCGTTGCTTCTCCTTAAACCTTGAAACTTACCGGTTTCGCTAAAAACTTTGTTCATGCATTTTAACCTCAGGTAAATGAAAACAAACAACAGCACAATCTATTTACCAACAAGCAACAGAAATAAAGATAGAAGACTGATTTCATCCAGCTAGATTCAACATCTCCAAAATTTATCCTGGATGGAGACAGAGTAGCACATTTATGTATGAGATGTGAATAGGGTTTGGAATTAGAATACTTCAGACCCTAGCTCTGCCTTGTGTTGGAAGAATTCCTTAACTTTCTGAAGTCTCCTACAGTTCATGCATTAAATGAAGCTACTGAAAATACCTTATTCCACAGGAAAGTTGTGTGAATTAATGTATGGTGAGTTACCTGGTGAAATATAAAACTCTGGTTAAATGAATTATAGTTGTTTTTGCCTCATGAGTTCACAAGGTATTTGGCATCAAATAACCATCTTATCATTAGAAGTTATTGCTGTGGGATGGGTGGAGTGGATTTAATGTAATCACACATGGAGTCTTATAGCACTCTGAAGATGGAGGGTCCAGGCAGGAAGAATACTTCCTGCCAAATGAGGATAAAATACTACTCATCACCTCAGGAGGCATTGATTATGTTGATCCTACAGACAGAACATTACTGTCATAGGGAACACAGAAAAGACACTGCTTATTCATGTTATGGGGGAAAGAGATACAACATTCCATGGCCATTTCCAGTATTTGGGGGGTTATATTAAAGAAACGAACTATTTTCATTCAAATCAACTGAAAAAAGGCTTGGAACTTAAGAAATTCATCTTGAGCCAATGCATAAAAAATCTTTGGGAGAGACCTTGATTCAAGACACTGACTCACTGGTACAGAGGTAAAAAGAAAGTCAGACAGATGAGAATTCAGACTATGTTTCCCTTTGTAACCCTGATTGAGTGGCTATGGGTTTCCTGGTAACAAGGATCTGTAGGGTGACTTAAAACAAAGAAAATTTTAAAAGATCAGGATTATCTTTACTTTGTATTTTCTTTCTAGATATCATTTTGAATGAGAGATTATTTATTATTCAAAAATAAGATCAACTTTATGCAATCAATCATACAGAAAAGAATCCCTCCAGAAAGAGGAGCTAGAGACACATTGGGGCTTAAGAAAATATGTATTTTTAAGAAGGTGGCAGATACACAGGTGTACACATACGGAAAAATGAACCAAGCTGTGCATTTAAGATTTGTATGCTTGACATCACTTGAGAATAATGTGAAAACAAGATCACCCTGTCCAGAAATTAAATATGTAGCTAGTTTGGTTTATTAGAACATACTTATTATAGCCAAGATTCTGGTGCTCAGGTAAGTTAAACCGAGTAAAATATCTCTCCTCCGGCCAGGCGTGCTGGCTCACACCTATAATCCCAGCACTTTGGGAGGCCAAGACGGGCGGATCACAAGGTCAGGAGATCAAGACCATCCTGGCCAACACGGTGAAATCCCATCTCTACTAAAAATACAAAAAATGAGCTGGGCGTAGTGGTGGGCACCTGTATTTCCAGCTACTCGGGAGGCTGAGGCAGGAGAATGGCATGAATCCGGGAGGCGGAGCTTGCAGTCATCCCAGATTGTGCCATTGCACTCCAGCCTGGGCTACAGAGCGAGACTCTGCCTCAAAAAAAAAAAAAAAAAAAAAAAAAAAAAAAAAAAAAAAAAAATTTCTCTTCTCCAACACCCATGTCAGTGTTACAGGGTTCCTGCTGTAGAAGCCTATTTCTGTTTGCATGTGCAACATATTACTCCATAAACATGAGAAAAAGCCCTGATATAGCCACAAGAGTAATTTCTTTCCATCTGGCCCTGCCGAGGCTTTCAGCATTTATAAAGAGCTGAAAGCAGTTTGTTTTAGCATCTCATAAAGCCCATTCCTTTAACCAAGGGCCAGCTTTCTACTTCTTTGATGATAATGGCTCTTATTAGAGAATACACACTTGTATTTGTGGCTAAGTTGCTACTATATACACCTTCAAAGGCCAGAAAGCATGGGCAGTCTCTGGGATCCTTGCATCCTGGTGCAAAGTCCTTCACACTCTATTGGTAGGTGGCCCTCCTTCCTAGAAATTCTTTCTCTCTCTTCAGCTCTGCTGAGACTTGCTCAAGGCCAGGGCATTGAGTGGTGTGTACTAATGACATATTGGATGTAGGGTGAAGACAAGAAGGAGGAATGACAAAGAAGATGAACTAAGTTCCAAAATACTGACTTTAATTGCTTTTGCCTGTTAAAATAGAGTCATGTAGAAGGACAGCTAGGGGAGAAATATACAAAGCATTATGTGTTGCTGAGACCATCCCAGAAGCTGCTAATAGTGGAATCTTTCATGATTCAAATTATTTTCGATTCTTCTATAAACTCTTCAAATTATAACTTTACATTGCCTAAGTGTTTCTTGGTGTTTTGTCATGATAACGACTAGCATTTACACTCTACCTGTAACACCAATAGGTCTGTGGGTAGATCCAGAATGGTACATAAATTCTAATACCTAAACTAATTAGAGAAAATCCCTCTGTTTCAATCAGATCTAGAGAAGGAATAAAAATGTATAGTAAATGTGTCAAATTTAATATACTTGGCAAGAGAAGGCGTAAATATGATATAATACCGATGCTCATAATGGAGTGCTTGAAAAAAATGTAATGCCCCTTCCTATGGATGTTCATGGACTTTTCAGAAATTATCTGGTGGCAGATGTAGAAGGCACTGCAGAGGAAATGCATGAGGTTTAGTTGAGTTCAGATGTAAGGTTCTGAGCTGCTTTCTGCCAAGCAGGCACTAAGTGATCTTGAAGCAGTGAATTTTGACTGACACGGGGGCTTTTCTTAGCCTTGCGTTTGGCTAGGCAACTGAATTTAAAAATGTCACCAGCTCCTTAACTCTCAGGGTCCTTATCTCTGAAATGGATTCAATAATCTTTGTTGTTAAAGGTGGTATGAAAATCACATAGGTGGTCAATAATTAGTAGTTTTATCTTTTCTCTGCTCCCTAACATTTATGCCAAGCCCATTGCATCCTGAAAACGCTTCTCTTACTGTACCCTTCACATGTTCTTCTAATTGATTGTGTATGTATTTGTATTATATTATATTTTGAGGTCCTTGAGGTTGAGGGCTTTGTTCTATGCATGTTTGCATCCTTGTAGGCCAGTGCAGTAACTGTCACATGGTAAGTAATTTTAAGATGGTGAACCAAGGAAATTATTTAATGCCTAAATTTTATTAAATGAGTTACTCATTCAGTTAATTAGTCATTTTTTCAGAGGCAAAGGAATTAAGATAATAGGATACTTAAGCTGCTGTGATTTAGTAAAAGAATTGATGGGGATATAAGGTTGATTAGAAAGCTGTCCCCATGGAAGCTGAACTAACCAGGCCTGAGGAAGAGCTGGAGCGCTCTGAAGAGCACCACACAGCTCTGATGACCAGTCATTCTATCATTCTCTCAGGAGATCCTGATCCTCCTGACTCTGGATGTAAAAGGAACTTGGAGAGTCCTGATATAGTTTGGACGTTCATACTCGCCCAAATCTCATGCCGAAATGTAATCCCCAGTGTTGGAGGTGGGGCCTGGTGGGAGCTGTTAGAGTCACAGAGGTGGATCCCTCATGCCTTGGCAATGCACTTGTGGTAGTGAGTGAGTTCTCTTCATATCTGGTTGTTAAAAGTATATGGCACCCCCACCCCCTCACTCTCTCTTGTTTCTGCTTTTACTATGTGATGTGCTTGCCCTGCTTCACCTTCAGCCATGAGTAAAATCTCCCTGGGGCTTCATCAGAAGCCAAGCAGATGCCAACACCATGCTTCCCATAAAGCCTGCAGAACTGTGAGCCAGTTAAACCTCTTTATAAATTACCCAATCTCAAATAGTTCTTTATAGCAATGCGAGAGTGGCCTAATACAGTCTCATTTAGAATGGGAGATCATCTGATGCTGGGACCTAGTTATTGTCAGGGCCCACTCATTCCTGGGCTGAGCCTGTCCTCACCTGTGCTAATGGTTTCAAAAGCACAATAGATCACATAGGACATATAGAGCTATGGGTTTCCATTTACCTCATCTCAGGGTAACCTCCAACAAATTCCATGATATCCAGGTGTTATTTCCCCACCTTTCTGCACGGAAAACAGGCCCAGGGATATTCAGTCCATTTACTAAGCTCACATAGACAGTAAGTTAGAGAGCTATAATTTAAATCTAGGTGTGGCAGATGCCAAAGCCCATGTCCGTGCTTTCCTCACTATTTTGTGGCTACCTCAGGATAAAGCCTAATAGACACAGTTTATGAAAGGCAAAATTTTTATAGAACGAAATACCTCTAAAATGGGTATAAAACCTCATTCACCAACTAAATAAATGCCACTTTGTTTTTACATGACATACCACAATCTGCTGGGACTAAGGGACTTTACGGAGATTGCTACAACTCAAGGTGCGGTCAGGGGACAAGGGCATAAGTCATATCCTTTCTTAGATTCCAAATCTGTCCAGAATTTCAGTCATTTTGACTTCACAATGGGAACATGACTCAAGATGTGAAAGGCAAAATGGCAGGTCAGATGGGAGGCAGATCATGTAGAACCCTCTGAGTATGGCTCTAGTGTGTCCATCTAGACATAGAAAAGGGAGGACCATGGGTAGCTTGGTCACTGGTGATAAATAGCCTAATGGTCTCACCAGCCTCTTTGCCCACCCACATGCACGAGGAGTTATGATCTCCCAAGTCACTGGTTCTCAAGCAGGGAGACCTCATTGTGGCTGCCTTGAATCTGTTAGGAGCATGGAGCCATTTAACACAGTTTATTTCCTGAATATAGAGGGTACACCCAAGCTCACGTTTGATTCTGAAATCCAGGGTTTCATTAGAATGTACAGTATATTTCAGAATAGCTGAAGACTAAGGTGAGACCTGGGAGAAGGACTGAAAATTCCCCTTGAGAATCATGGTTTGAGATATTTCTGGGACTATTCTTCCTCTCTTTCCTGGTGGAGTATGAATTGGGGTGAAGGTTTTCACTTCTCAAAGCTATCCCTTTTAGAGAATCCAAAGAAAGGGATAGATGGTCTAGACTATCACATCCTGATAGACTAACATATCCTAAAGAATGTTTCTGCTGCTTCTCACCTGAAACCAAAAGGTAGGGTCATGTCATTTTAATTTTGAAGGAAGGACTTGTTTGGTGTTCAAACTTGGCCATGGAACTATCATTTTATGTGAAATGCATCTGCCTACTGTTGTTCAAAGCAGTCCTGAGGTGAAAAGAATTACCTCATTCCTTTCCTTTTTTCCTATATGCTAAGCCTGTGAGTTTTCATCCCTTTTTTTTCTTAAGACAAGGTCTGGGCCAGGCACAGTGACTCACACCTGTAATCCCAGCACTTTGGGAGGCCAAGGCTGGCGGATCACGAGGTCAGGAGAGTGAGACCATCCTGGTTAATAAGGTTAAATCCCGTCTCTACTAAAAATACAAAATATTATCCGGATGTGGTGGCGGGCCCCTGTAGTTCCAGCTACTAGGGAGGCTGAAGCAGGAGAATGGTGTGAACCCAGGAGGCGGAGCTTGCAGTGAGCTGAGTTCACACCACTGCACTCCTGCCTGGGTGACAGAGGGAGACTCTGTCTCAAAAAAATAAAAAATAAATAAATAAATAAATAAGACAAGGTCTGGCTCTGTCACCCAGGCTGCAGGCTGAAGTGCAGTGGGTCACTGCAGCCTCCTCCTTCCAGGCTCAAGTGATCCTCCTACCTCAGCCTCTCAACTATATATACACATATTATGTGTTTTGTAGCAACTTTGCAAGTATTATGCAGATTTCAAAATTGAGGAAACTGAAGTTTAGACAGTTATTTGGTTTGCCCAGGTCCATGAAGTAGGTAGAAGAGAGTTGCTGTTGTTGCTCCCTCATATCAAATATGTGATATATTTTCCAACTTCAACAACAAGTTTTCCAGTTTTCTGAAAAACTTCTGTTACCAACTAGGTAACAATTCAATTCAATTCAATTCTGAAACTATTTGGAGTTAGCCTAAACCCCACAACTTAAGGGCAGAACCCCAGAAGACTTTCCTACCTCAGGCATTATCTGCAAATGAGGTGTGCAGGACACCTATATTTCTACCCAGCAGACTACAAATTGAGTTCCCATGACCCCTCTCAGGTTTGTTAATTCCCAGAACAAATCACATAACATAGCAAAGTGCTGTACTTGCCATTACTGGTTTATTATGGAGGCCACGTAGCTTCCATGCCCTATCTGGATGTGCTACTGTTGTTTTTTGCTTGTTTGTTTGTTTGAGACAGAGTCTTGCTCTGTCTCCCAGTGTGGACTGCAGTGGCACGACCTCGGCTCACTGCAAGCTCCGCCTCCTGGGTTCACGCCATTCTCCTGCCTCAGTCTCCTGAGTAGCTGGGACTACAGGCGCCCGCCACCATGACTGCCTAATTTTTTTGTATTTTTAGTAGAGACGGAGTTTCACCGTGTTAGCCAGGATCGTCTTGATCTCCTGACCTTGTGATCCGCCTGCATTGGCCTCCCAAAGTGCTGAGATTACAGGCATGAGCCACTGTGTCCGGCCTGGATGTGCTACAGTTTCAACACCTCAGTGTGTTAACAAATCCAGCTCTCTGGACGTGATTACACAGTTTTTTTGTTTTTGTTTTTGTTTTTTCTTTTGAGACAAGGGACCACTCTGCTGCCGGGGCTGGAGTGTACGTGCTTGATTATAGCCTCAACGGCCTGGGCTCAAGTGATCCTCCCATCTTAGCCTCCCTAGTATCTGGGACTACAGACGTGTGCCACCACTCCTAGCTAATTTTTGTAGTTTTTGTGGAGATGGGGTTTTAGATCCAAGGTGGATCTAAAACTTCCAACCTACTCATAAATGCTTGGTCTCTCTGGCAACCATTCCCAACCTCAAAGCTATCTAAGGATCCCCATTTCCTGCCTCAGGTAAATCACTTGTTCTACTCTCTACTTCTATAAGAACATTTTATTTTGTTTTAGAGTCTACATATAAGTGAGGTCATGTGGTGTTTGTCTTTCTGTGCCTAGCTTATTTTGCTTAATGTTACATTTTACAGGTTCATCCATGTTGCCACAAATGACAGAATTTCATTCTTTTTTTTGTAGCTGAGTAGTATTCCATTGTGAAAATATATATATATATCTCACATATATATATATATATCACATATATATGTTGTTGTTGTTGCTCCCTCATACCAAATATGTGATATCTTTTCCGACTTCAACAACCTGTTTTCCAATTATCTGACACCAACTAGGTATCTATCTATCTATCTATCTATCTATCTATCTATCTATATAACATTTTCTTTATCCATCCATTCTTTGATGAATACTTAAGTTTAATACATCTCTTGGTTGTTAATAGTGCTACAGTAAACACAGGAGTGCAGATATCTCTTTGACGAACAGATTTTCCCTCCGCTTTGGATATACACCCAGTAGTGGAATTGCTGGATCATATGGTAGTTCCATTTTTAATTTTCTGAGGAAATTTAATACTGTTTTCTATAATGACTGTACTACTTTACATTCCCACCAACAGTATATAAGAGTTCCTCTTTCTCCACATTCCTGCCAACATTCATTTTTGACTTTTTGATTAGAGCCATTCTAATTGGGGTAAGGTGATATCTTACTGTGTTTTGATTTGCTCTTCCCTGATGATTAGTAGTGTTGAGCACAGTTTTGTGTATCTGTTGGCCATCTGTATGTCTTATTTTGAGACACTTATTCTATGTCCACTGTACACATTTTAATGGGATTATTTGGTGTATCCCCTGTTGAGTTTGAGTTCTTTTATATTCTGGATATTAACCCCTTGTCAGTTGCATTGCTTGTAAATGTTTTCTCTCATTCTGTTTCTTTACTCTGTTGTTTTCTTTGCTGTGCAGAAATTTTTTAGCTTGATGTGATTACGTTTGTCTATTTTTGCTTTTGTTGCATGTGCTTTTGAGGTCCTATTCAAAAAATCTTTGCCGAGACCAATGTCATTAAGCATTTTCCCTATTTTTTTAGTGGTTTCATAGTTTAAGGTCTTACATTTAAGTCTTTAATCTATTTTGAGTTGATTGTTATATATGGTGAAAGATAGGAGTCTAGTTTAATTGTTCTGGATATGGATTTCTGGTTTCCCCAGAGCTATTTATTCAAGAGACTGTCCTTTCTTCAATGCATATTCCTGCAAACTTTGTTGAAAATCAGTTGACTGTAAATGTGTGGATTTGTTTCTGTGCTTTCTAGACTGTTCCATTAGTCTGTGTCTGTTTTTCTGCCAATGCCATGCTGTTTTTTTTATTATGGGTTTGTTGTATGTTTTCATATCAAGTAGTGTGATGCCTCCATCTTTGTCCTTTGGCTTCAGATTGCTTTGGCTATTTAGGATCTTTTATGATTCCATACAAATTATAAGACCTTTCTGTTTCTGCTAGGAAGGTAATTTGTATTCTGATAGGAACTGTGTTGAATCTGTAGATCACTTTGCATAGTATGAACATTTTAGTGATATTTATTCTTTCAATCCATGACCATAGGATATCTTTCCATATATTTGTGTCTTTGTTTCATCAGTGTTTTATAATCTTCATGTAAAGATCATTAATCTCCATGGTTATATTTATTCCTACATATTTATTTTTGTAGCTATTGTAAATAGGATTGCATTCTTGTTTCTTTTCAGGTAGTTCACTATTAGTGTGTTTAAAACTACTGATTTTGTTTATTGATTTTGTATCCTATAACTTAATTGAATTTATTAGTTCTAGAAGCTTTTTGGTAAACTCTTTGAGATACATATATATGAATATATGTTATATTATATATGGATATATAATTATATATTCACATGTATACTACATATTAAGATATAAATATATAATTATATATCTATAGCGTGTATATTAGGATGTAATCTGCAGACAAGGTCAGTTTGATTTCCTCATTTCCAATTTGGATGCCCTTTATCTCTTTATTTTCCCTATTTGCTTATTGCTCTGGCTAGAATTTCTAATACTATATTGAATGGGGTGGTGAAAGTGAATGTCCGTGTCTTGGTCCAGATCTTAAAGAAAAACTTTTCTTCCTTTAGTATGCCATATATGGCCTTTATTATTTTGAGGTATGTTTTTTCTATACTTAATTTTTTGAGAGTTTTTATCGTGAAGAGATAGTATGTTTTGTCAAATGCTTTTTTTTTTCTGTTGAAATGACCATATGGTTATTGTTTTTGATTCTGTCAATGTGATGTATCATGTTTATTAATTTGTGTATGTTGAATCATCCTTTTATCACTGAGATGAATTATAATTGATCATGATGAATAATTTTTAAATTTATTGATGAATTCAGTGTGCGAGTATTTTGTTGATAATTTTTGCATCTATGATCATCAGAGATACTGGCCTGGAATTTTCATTTTCCTTTGTGTTCTTGTCGGGTTTTGGAATCAGGTTAATTCTCGACTCAAAGAATAGTTTGGACATATTCCTTCTTCTTAACTTTTTTCAGAGTTTGAGAGCAACTGGTGTTAGTTCTTTAACTGGAGAATTCAGCAGTGAAGCCATCAGGTGCTGGGCTTTGTTGATTGGGAGAGTTTTTATTACTTCAGTCTCATTACTTATTATTCGTCTGTTCAGGGTGTCCATTCTTCATGGTTCAATCTTGGTAGATTGTATGTATCCAGGAATTTATCCATTTTCTGTAGATTTTCCAGTTTGTTAGCATATACTTGTTGCTAACAGTCTCATAATAGTCTCTGATGATCCTTTGAATTTCTGTATTATGGGTTGCATTGTCTCTTTTTTCATCTCACATTTTATTTATTTGAATGTTTTCCTTCTTTTTTCTTCTTAATCTAGCTAAAGATGCGTCAATTTTGTTTATCTTTTCAATAAAGCAACTCTTTGTTTTGTTGTTTTGTATTTTCTTTCTTTCTTTTTTTTTTTTTTAGACAGAGTCTCGCCCTGTCGCCCAGGCTGGAGTGCAGTTGCATGATCTCGGCTCACTGCAACCTCCACCTCCGGGGTTCAAGCGATTCTCCTGCCTCAGCCTCGGAAGTAGCTGGGATTCACAGGCACGTGCCATCATGCCTGTTTAATTTTGTATTTTTAGTAGAGACGGGGTTTCACCATGTTGGCCAGGCTGGTGTCGTGCTGTCTTATGTCTATAGTCTAGCTAAAGATGTGTCAATTCTGTTTATCTTTTCAATAAATCAACTCTTTGTTTTGTTGTTTTTGTATTTTCTTTTCTTTTCTTTCTTTCTTTCTTTCTTTCTTTTTGTTTTTTTTTCTTTTCTTTCTTTCTTTCTTTCTTTCTTTTTTTTTTTGACAGAATCTCGCTCTGTCGCCCACGCTGGAGTGCAGTGGTGCAACCTCAGCTTACTGCAAGCTCCACCTCCCAGGTTCAAACCATTCTCCTGCCTCAGCCTCCTGAGTAGCTGGGGCTACAGGTGCCTGCCACCACGCCCGGCTAATTTTTTGTGTTTTTAGTAGAGACAGGGTTTCACCGTGTTAGCCAGGGTGGTCTCGATCTCCTGACCTCGTGACCCACCCACCTCAGCCTCCCAAAGTGCTGGGATTACCGGTGTGAGCTATCCCACCTGACCTGTTTTTGTTTTTTTCTAAATATCTATTTTGTTTATTTTTGTTCTGATCTTTGTTATTTTTTCTCCAAATAATTTTAAGTTTAGTTCATTCCTGTTTTTTAACTCCTTGAGGTATAACATTAGGTTGCTTATTTGAGATCTTTCTGTTTTTTTTTTTTTTTTTTTTTTTTTTTTTTTTTTTTGATGTGGGCAATTATTGCTATAAACTTCCCTCTTATGACTGCTTTTTCTGTATCCCATAGGATTTGGTATGTTGTGTTTCCATTTTCGTTTATCTCAAGTATTGCAAATGATTTGTTTTTTCTAAAGACCACCAGAGCCGGCACAAAAGAACCAGCAAGTAGGCAAGGGTAGGAGCAAAACTGCAAGTTTATTTTTGGTCACCTAAGGTGTGGGGGGAGAGGTCTGTCGGCCTCCGGCAAAGGAGGCCAACAGAGTCGCCCGTGGAGCTCTGGGACAGAGTTCCTGCAGTCCCGACAGGAGTGGGGAGGCTGGGAAGTCCGCGCAGCCCGCCGGCTGGGAGCGGCTTTTCTGGGAGTGGGAGGGCAATAGGCGGGGCACGGGCGTGTAGGGGGGGTGTTCCGCAGGTGCAACCAGGTAAATCTTGGTCTCTTCAGATTGACGTCACCTGGCACATGCCCGGTTGGTCTGCACCTTCCCGGGCGCAGGCTGCATTTTCGTGCGTGCAGGAAAAGTTGGTGATGAAGAACCCGGAAGTGCACCATCTTGCCTCCGTTCGTCCAAACAGTAAAGTATTTTTAAAAAGTCTTCATTAACCCATTTGTTGCTCAGGAGCATGTTGGTTAATTTTCACGTGTTTGTACTATTTCTAATTTTCTTTCTGTTATTGATTTCCAGTTTTATTTATCATGGTCAGAAAAGATATTTGATATGATTTCAATGTCTTAAAATTTGTTAAGACTTGTTTTATGACCTAATTTATGGTCTGTCCTGGAGAATGTCCCATATGCTGATGATAACAATGTATACTCTACAGCTGTTGAGTCTTAACAAGAAATTTACCTCAAGCTTTTGTCATTTCACTACTTTTTCAAAGAGCCAACTGAATTCTCTCTACTACTGTCTAAAGAACAGGAGTACTTTTCAGTATTTGATGAATATCCTCCCACTTCCCCAAGGTTAAAAAAGAAAAATGTCAGAGATTTTCATTCTATCCACATAAAGAAATGTCTTTCATTTCGTATAATTACACCCTTTACTGCCTGGCTTTGACCTTTGTCTCTCTGTCATTCACATCTTGGGCCCTGAAAACTAAAATATAAAAGAAAACAAAACTGGCATAGATGCCACTTAATATAGCATAATTTAGTGTGTTGAAAAACAATTCTTCATAGTTCTAAGCCTGTTTCATTTTTCTTTTAGGGAGATAGCAGAGTAATTACATTTAGAAATCTATCAAGATATAAAGAATAGGGAAATGATAGAGGAAGAAAATTCCTAGAGGGGTAATAAATTAATTGTCATGTACTTCTCAAAAGTTTCTTGATTTTCCCAAAACTGCCATCTCTAACCAAACTCACAAGACAATATAAAAAGAGGTAGAAATTCCTAAAAGACCCCTTATTCATTGATTTATTCTTCACATGTATCAGGGCCCTACACTGGGCTGTCCCTGTCCTGGGCATTGGCAACAGGCTGTTGAATAAGAAAAAAAATTCTAAAGTCTTGAAACTTCATACTAGTTGGGGAGGATTTAAGGAACAATAACGATAAAAACAAATAGAAGAATTCTTATCCTCGGTATTAATCACGTTGCCAAGCAATTGATTTTACATATATTTAACATACATATATATGCATATATCTGCAATGTAGCACATTACACTATCTTGTTTCATCTTCACACAAAACTGTTTAATCAGCATTCTTAGTACTCATATTTTGAAGATAAGAAATGTACTACTGGTTTAAGTTGACTGACATAATCACTCAATGAATTAAAGAAATAGCTTGAGATACTTTAAGCTCACTTTTAAATTCCAAATCTTTTCCTCTATAGTGTGATAAAATTCTGAGAAAAGAGAATGCAA
>NW_016803991.1:2871726-2896346 GCF_001698545.2 Rhinopithecus bieti
TCACTTTTTAAATTCCAAATCTTTTCCTCTATAGTGTGATAAAAATTCTGAGAAAAAGAGAATGCAACAAAAATTTAAAGTCATTTAAAAAAAAATAAAAGGAAGAAAAAGACAAAACAGATAGATAACGGCAAACAGAAACAAAACGATTTCATTTTATTTGTTTCCACAAAAGCTACATTGTCTTACCCATCTTTTATTTTAATTTTTTTCTAATATGTCACCCGTTTTCTTACCCAGGAAGGGAATTGTGAAAATTATCTCTAATATTTCATTTAAGCAAAACAAAAAGTAGGACACACATAAGAAAGTCAACTGTTGGAATGAGTACAGAATACATTTATGAGAGGGGGCAACAGAAGAGCACATATCTAAACTTGCTTCCTTAGCATCCTTGGCAAACCGTTTGTCTTTACTGAAAGCACTTAGAGGTGTTTCCTAGGTACGGATTTAATAATGTAAGGAGGTAAAACAGAAATATCCTGTGCAAAGTAAGCAGAAAACGTATTTCCCTTGAAGAAAGGTCCCTTCTGGATCAGGTCAGTGAGAGAGTTTCCCATCTCCAAAACTTCTGACAAGCTGATTTCCTTTGAAGTCATTATAGCTTGTTCAAGCCTCAGCTGCACTTATTTTCAGGAGACCCAGGCTGGAGACACACTTTCAGATGAAGAATCGTGTTTGCTGAATCATCTCTCTTCTTTGGTCACTAGTTGGCTAGCCGGTCTGAGTATGGTAGCAGTGTAAATTCTAAATAATATCTCCCAGTGTCTGAACCTCACAGATGTCATAAGCAATAGAGAAATCCAGGAGAGTTTAAAAATCACTCTGTGAGTGATGCTGACAAGAACATGGGGAGCTGAGAGAGTATATCAGCTACCAGTGGTGTGCAAGATGGTTTGAGCAATGTGTGAGTTTGGCCAACCAAAACGTGAAAAAACTTGCTTTCTTATTAATGTTCCTAGAAGCCGATAGGCTTCACAGTCAAGATAGTATGCCTAGGAGATCACATCAATTTTATTTATTGACTGGTAGAATAACAGTATTTTAGAGGAACTAGGAAAACCCTTGGTGATCATATGGCCTCACAGTCTTTCTTTTTTTCTAAGTTATCAAATTCCTTCTTGATTTTATTAACATTTCATAAATATGAATTTAGCACCTAGTTAGTTGGAAGCATTGTTTTAGATATTTAAGATGTAAAAATGAAGAAAAGTAGGCAGAGAAGCCCTCCATCATGAAGCTTATATTCTAGCAAATATATGTGGGTAATCAGTAAGAGCTGTCTGGGCGCTGTGGCTCATGCCTGTAATCCCAGCACTTTGGGAGGCTGAGGCGGGCGGATCACAAGGTCAGGAGATTGGCTAATATGGTGAAACCCGTTTCTACTAAAAATACAAAAAATTAGCCAGGCGTGGTGGCAGGCACCTGTTGTCCCAGCTACTCAGGAGGCTAAGGCAGGAGAATGGCATGAACTGGGGAGGGGCAGCTTGCAGTGAGCCGAGATCCTGCCACTGCACTCCAGCATGGGTGAAAGAGCGAGACTCCATATCAGAAAAAAAAAATAAAAAAGAAAAAGTCAGAGCCAATAAGTAAAATGTAGGAAATTAAAATGAATGATGGGTAAGAAAAAAAAAAAAGTGGTATAGGATAAGAGGAATAGGAGCAGCTGGAGGAGGTGATGGATTGAATTTTAAATAAAGTGGCCAAGGCAGGATGCATTGAAAAAATGAAATGTTTAAAACAACAACAAAAAATGTTAGCAAAGACTTTAAAGAGGTTGGGGAGTTAGTCATTTTAATCATGAGCATAGGAGAGCATCCAAGGCCATGGAAAGGCCCCAAGGCAGGAGCAAGTCCATCTTGCTGAAAGAACAGCCAGGAGGCAAGTGGGGCAGGAACTGGATGATGAAGACAGATAAGTGGAAGAAGCAGCCAGTGGGGCAGTGCCCCAGCCCACCTGCAGCACAGATCTCTCGAATTTTTTTATCTCATGATATTGACTTTATCTTTTATTCTGAGTTAGGTGAGATAACCACTGGAGAGCTGTGAGCAAAGAAATGACATAATTTGACTTAAGTTTTACAGGTAGGTATCTGGTTGCTCTGTGGATAATAGACTGTTGGGCTTAAAGATAAAAGCAGAGAGAAGAATGTATTCCTAGAATCCATGTCAGGGACAATGGAGGCAGCCTCCAAGGAGGGGGTGAGATGTGGTATGATGCCAAATGGATTTTGAAGATGTAGCCAACATGATATACTTAAAGATTTGATGTGGATTGTAGGAAAAAGAGAAGAATCAGAATGACTGGTCAGATTTCATGTCTGAGCTATTAGATGCATGGCGTTACCATCAGCAGAGACACAGTAGGCTATGGATGCAGCCGATTTGGGATAAACTTCAAAGCTCTGATTTGGACTTGATGATCTATTAGACATTTATGTGGAGATGTCAACAACACAAGTTTTTTTTGTTTTGTTTTTGTCTTCAGAGAAATCTTATGGAAACACAGTAAGTAAAAAATATGAATGAGACACTAAGAAGAGGTCAGTGGAGAAACACTCTCTCCACTCATGGTTACCTCTCTCCTTCTGTGGCTCTAGCAATAACTATGTTCCACCCAGAAACTTCATAACACATCTCAAAAACCAACGGCCTGCTACACTAACCTCATTTATAAATGCAGAAGCTTGGGTTCCCATAGTTACACAAAGTAGTTTTCAGGCATTCACATATTCAAGTAGTGACAGAATCTCTGGCCTCTGGCCTCTCAACCTATGGTTCTCCCACTACCTATCAACAATTTTACTTTGTGTTCTCAGGAACTTTCTTGCTCCCAGACTGGCTTTTTTTTGGATCAGTTGAATTTCAAACACCCTTTTAAGTTCTACTAGAGTGCTGCTAAACTTTAATTTGTTCAAGTAAGAACCTTAAAAATAGAAATCCAAATTAACCACAACAAAAAAAGAAATCAACGAACAAAGACATATCAATCAAAGAATAAACATATAACTATTGCCATCGTTTCTTCTATACTAGGAAAAATCAACAGGAAGAAATCAGAAAGCATTTATTCTCACAATGAAAGATAGTCCTTAGTAAAGCACAATTGGCAATTAAACACTGGTTCTCATACTCACCTGCCTATACTTATGTGTTTGTATGCTCTTTATTTTTGTTAATTTCCTTTATTTTTCCCAGGTTGTAAAAATTCTAACACAAATAGTTTTATCTGTAGGATTTTCTAAGCCATGGACTTTTACTGAGTGGTATGTGGGAAAAATAACATTGTCAGAAAACATCTTGCTCTAGTCATAGATCTTCTTGTCGTCTTATCAATCCAACTTCTTCTGGTGGATCCAGATTACATCCACTTTGAAGAGGAAGCAGCTCTTCTGCTCTTGGCTACTAAGTTGGCTTCTGAAGAGATAATATCTGCTCCGGAGAAAAGGCAAAAACTCCATTCCTCCATGAACTCAAAAGGGCACATTGCCATCATACGTCAGACTTTAAAAGGTCTCCCAATCTTTTATACTCAGAAGTAATGACTATGTCTTACTTTTAAGTTCAATTTAATTCAGTTGAGTTCAGAGTAACTCAATCACCATCTGTTGGATGCTTGCTTGTATGACACCATATACAATCCCAGGGGTTCAAGCATAATATGGCTTCTAGAAATACACTTTCAATTACAGTAAACCACATAAAATGCTAAAAACCGTCAGAGAAGTATATATAGAGTGTTTTGGGAGCACAGAAAGAAAAACAACTCATTCTGGTATGGGAGCAATGGGATATATAATATCAGGGAAGGTTATAGAGAGGAAGGTATGGTTGAGTTGGAGCTTGAAAGATAAGTTAGAGTTTACAAGACAGAAACATGAATCAGGATAAACAAAACACATGAGCAAAGGTGAAGCGATATAAAATGGCACATGGGAGAGAAAAGAATAATCTGATTTGTCGGGAGGTGACTGGAAAGGAGACTGGCCTGATTGTGAAGGTCTGTCCATGTCATGCAAAGAATTTGAACTTCATCCTCAAGGATTCTTAAGCAAGAGAGGGATACAAGTACATCATTAACAGCATATACTGGGGATAGAAAGTGGCCTGCTGGATTTGGCAGGAGAACAAACTAAAGGCTAGAAGAATAGTGTGAAGACTGTTAAAATAATCTGGGCAGAGGATGTTATGGTTGTGAGCTAAGCAGGATGAATTGAAAGAAAGGTAAAGATTTAAGATGTGATCTTCTTACCAACTCAAAGTCACTGTAAAGGTCCAATAATCCCATCCCTCTGGCACAACCTCCATTCATTTGAAAATAGCAGTATTAATTTTGGCAAAGCAAGGTACCCTAGTAAAATGTAAAAGATAGAAAACCACCTCAGGCTGCATCCTAGAATCGTTGTGATGGGTAGTAAAAACCATCCTCAGCCAGCCGCTAAGTTAGACTCCATAGAAATTCTTAACAGCAATAATAAAAATAATATAGCCCTCTAGAAAGTTAGACATGTATTTGAACACACAGATTTTTATTAGTACCACAAACTTTTCATCGGGCTTCACACATTTGATTTGTCAGAGTAGTGATGTGATACGTCAATAAGTAGAGAGCATCACAGGTGAGCAAGTGTGGGCTTTGCATTTCACCCTGAGGTTTACTGGCTGAGATCTTCATATTTATCCAGAATAAACTTGCTTTTGTCTTGAAATCTGTTTTGACTTACTTTTTTTTTTTTTCTGGATATTCGAGCTAGAAATGCCAGAAATGGAATCTCAAACTCAGATTAATTTATATTTTCTCATTTATCTGTAAGCATGTGATGTCACACTCTACCAAAGTTACATGTCAAATCAAAGGCAGATCTAAAAACAGAGGCAGTTGCCCTGCCTCTGAATCTAGTGCTTTTTTGTTTTTGCTACACTCTGCTGTCTTTTCAAGGAATTCCTCTGAAGAGTTTCTTTCTTTGAAGACTCCAACTATTATGACATGTACCATTCAATGAATTCATATGAATTCAACTCACATTTAGTTCCTGATGTGCTAATTCCATTTTCTATTTCCTCATGCTTCTCCCAGTACTGTCTCCCGCAATTTCTTGCTTTGACTTAGTTAAGCTCTCTTCATTTAGCATCATTTTTTTTCTTGACATTTTCCTCCATCTTGTTAGTTTTTTATTTTGTTTGATTTTTGCGTCAAGGAGACCTGCTTTTTTTCCTAAGCCAGAAGCACATTCATTGCATAATGTTTACTACTTTATAAGCACATAATCAGAGAAAGCCTTTCTGTATTCTGTGAATTCAACAAGTTAATCCCTTATGGGGCAATCCCTCTCCAACCCGGTTATTACACAAAGATTTTCTGTCACACCATCCATTCCCCAGTCTTCTCTTCTGCAGAGTTCTCATAATCAGAGGTTTCCGACCTAATAAGAAAATCTGAACAATTCAACATTTCACTTTTCCTGTAACTTGAGAATAGGTCCTGTTAATTTATTCAACAAATAAGCCGAGTGTCTATGTGTTAGACACTCCTCTGAATTAATAGGATTAATAGTTGGCTGAAATAGATGCAAAGTTTATTTGCTAGTGAGTGAAATAATAATGAAACAACGAATGCCACAAATAAGTGTAAACTGAGAAAAGTGATGTGGAAAAAATCAACATGCATAGTAGGATAATTAATTTTGTATGCCACGCAGGATACAGGGCAGAGAGGAGAGGTGGGGAGAAAGGTTTGTGAGAAAGTAATGTGGAAATAGAGATCAAAGGCAGGATACTGGTAGAAAATGGGGAAGTAAGTGGGAGCATTGCAGGCCAACAAAACACTGTGTCCCTGACTAAGGCAAAGTCTGGTTGTGTTTGAAAACTTTAAGGCCAATGTGTCTAGAATCTGTTCAGCCAGGGAAAATGGAACAAGATGAGACTAAAGAAACAAGCATGATTTAGATCATACAGGGCCTCACAGAGTGAGATCTTGGGATTTTATTCAAGTGCAATGGAAAGCCTGCAAAGGGTTTTAAGCAAAATAACAACTAGATCATTCTTTTATTTTAGGAAAATTCTAAATTCCTCTTGGAGAATGGAGGAAGGAAGGGGAGAGTTAGGTGGAATGGTGAGGAGACCACATAGGAAGCGATTCTCTGAGTTCTGATAGGAGTTAATGGTGGCTCTGAAAAGAGATTTTGGTCCAGGGCCTCCTCACTGCAAAATGCTAGAGACACAGTTCATATGGTTGTTGGTACACATGGTGCTCACTGGAATTTATAACAAGTGGCTCACTTCTTTGCCTCTTCTTTCCTTTTCTTTTCTTCTCTTTATCCTCCTCCTTTTTTTTCTTTCTTTTTTTAAAATTTCTTCCTATATCCTAAACTATTTTTTTTTTTTTGCTTTGAGGCTATTCTAATTATATAACTTGAAGCAATATGTGTGATATTTAACAATGCTGTCGATGCTTTCAACAGTAATATAATAGTAGCAACAGCCTTTAGCATAAGTGTTTATTCAGTGTCTTATGTTCCTCCAGTTCCCCTTATTCTATTCACAATTTGGATTTCCTTTTCAAACTTGTCTTTAAATACACCATTAAGAATGCATGACTTTCTTTACACACAAAATAATAACAAATCATAAGATAAACAAAACCTAAAACAAAACAAACAGATGAATCAATAAAATATTGTGGAGGTTTTCCCTAAGGAATTTGAGATGGTAATGTTTATGTGAAATTTATTTCATATCTATTAATAAGGGTTAAGTAGTTTTGACCTGCTGGGAGAAATTTTAGAGATCACATGGCATAATTTCAAATTTTTTAAAGATGAGAAGTGAATCCCAACCAGAGTTAGCAAAATCTGGGGAAAATATATGTGTCTTCACTCTTGGGCATTTATCTAATTATAGTTTGTTGACTTTTCTTTGCTTCCTTCTTTTTGTTTTCTTTAAAAGCTCTATCTTCCCTGCAAAATTCCACTTCCTTCTAACTATTGTGATTTCTACTGCAAAAATCTTATAGAAAAGCAATGCAATTTTCAACTAGTTGGCTAATGTTCCACACTAATAGCTTTTCCCATTATCAATTGAATCGGAACAATAATTTTACCACTCAAAGCCCAGAGTTGTATTTGTACAGCCATATTTGACCATAAAGTAGGTTCATTCAGCTGATTAAGAATGGCTTATAAATTCTCATGTCATCTACTGTTACTTACACCAAAGGAAAAACATCACTGCTTTCTCGTTTACTCGTCTTATTGCACAAGCTGATAGAAATATCATTCTTGTATTCAATGAGAATTCAATTACACCAATTTAAAGACTTGTATTAAGAACTTAATGGACTGTTTTCTCTCTCTTATTCTGGAAACTCAGCTCATTTCCCACAGAATAATTTAATGTGCTTTGTTGATATTTGACAAGTGGCCTTTGTTCTAACCTTCAGACTTTACCATTTTACTATACATACCCAATCTACACTTTTCCATTTAATCATAGAAATGCTTCAAGGCAAATATATATTTTTAAATTTTAGAACATATTGTAAGGTGGATTTTTTTTTGTATTAGCAATGCACTAAAATAGAAACTACAAAATTCATATATTTTTTACTGGGGTCCTTGTGGCTTAGAAACAAGGGCCCAAAATGCTAGCAGCCTCAGTTAGTACTGTGTGCATATTGCTGTAATATATGTTAACCAACAGCTACAGGTAGAGGTTACAACACTTCCATGTTGGTCCTGAACATAACCTGGAAATGGGAAGCTAAAAGTTTGCTGCTGCTCAATCTTAGCAGTATCATGAGTCCCCTGTGACAGCCATAGAGTGGAAAACATTCACAGAGGTAGTTTCTTGTTGGCTACTCCAGGCAGCCTAGGCTGCAGTTGAACTGCTACTCTGTTTCCTGGAAACCAATCCTAATTATATACTCACTCCACAGCTAGCTCAGGTTATGATTAAAAAGCATTTATTCTAAGAGTTCAAAGTTGTTTTCCTAAAATAAATACATATAATTTCTAGGCAGTCAAAATAGTCATAAAAATTTTGAGAAGGTTTATTTGGGACTTAGGCCTATAGGTGTCAGGCCTATTTTCTTTACATGAAGATAATGGAATTGATTAGCAATAGTCCACACCCCTCATATTTAGTCTTGGTTCCTACTTGGTGTCTGCTGCCATACTGAAGACGGAAACCAAGCAAAAGTCATGTTGATTAGCAGTGCTGTATCCTCACTGTCTCTGATTCTCATCCTACCTGACTCATCCCTAGGGCCAGTTCCCTGTTGAAGGAGAGAAGGCAGGCTTTTGTGGAGCAAAAAATGCATATATGGGCCGGGCATGGTAGCTCACTCCTGTAATCCGGCACTTTGGGAAGCCTAGGTGGGTGGATCACCTGAGAACAGGAGTTCGAGACAAGCTTGGCTAACATGCTGAAACCCCATCTCTACTAAAAATACAAAAAATTAGCCAGGCGTGGTGGTGGACACCTGTAATCCCAGCTACTTGGGAGGCTGAGGCAGGAGAATCGCTTGAACCCTGGAGGCGGAGGCTGCAGTGAGCAGAGATTGTGCCATTGCACTCTAGCCTGGGCAGAAGACTAAAACTCTATCTCAATAAATAAATAAATAAATAAATAAATAAATAAATAAATAAAGCATCTATGTGTGTATATGGAAGTGCATATGTGAGACTATTTTGAGGCGAAGGAAAATAATTTTTTTTTTTTTTTTTTTTGAGACGGAGTCTCGCTCTTTTACCCAGTCTGGAGTGCAGTGGCGTGATCTCGGCTCACAGCAACTTCGGCCTCCCAGGTTCAAGCGATCCTCTGCCTCAGCCTCCCAAGTAGCTGGGATTACAGACATGTGCCACCAGGCCCGGCTAATTTTGTATTTTTAGTAGAGACGGGGTTTCACCATGTTGGCCAGGCTGGTCTTGTGCTGTCTTATGTCTATAGAAACATTTACTGACTATGGTTTTTTTTTTTTTAATGTAATTGAGTGAAATGATTTCCTCATTGGACATTCTTCAAGCCCTTTAAGTTCACAAAATGTCCACTCTTCCAGAATTATTATAACTGTGACCAAATCACATACCTGGTGATATCTATTCAGTGATGTGAACTCTTCTCTTTTGGTTCTTTTTTCTTTGCTTTTACGTTTTCTTAGATTCATTGTCTGCACATAAGTCCTTTGGTTGAATTTTTTTTTAAATTTCTAATTTTTATTTCAACAGCTTTTGGGGTACAAGTGGTGTTTGGTTACATGGGTAAGTTTTTTAGTGGTGATTTCTGAGATTTTGGTGTACCTGTCACTAGAGGAGTGGACACTATAGCCAATATGTAGTTTCTTATCCCTCACCCCATCCCAACCTTCCCCACGAAGTCTCATTTTTAAAAGAAATATAGTATCCAAATATAAAACAATTAAAATAATGATATTCATCTTCCCTTCTCTTTTAATATGTTAAGTAATTGAACTTAGAAAATAAAATGCTAAAACTTCAAAAGTGGAATACAAGCAGGAGTTTAAAATTGCCAGCTTTCTTCTTTTCAAGGCCAAGTTTAAAGACTGACATTATGATGGAATAAAACTCCTAAATTAGGTGTCATTCCTTGAAATCAAATATAAACTCAAAGATTTCCTTTTATCTAAATTAATATAGATTATTTACAATTTGTTCAAGTCTTAAAAGGTTTTTAACATCTCCCGAAATTAATGGGGCTTCTTTCCCTAAGGGACAAATCTTTGCTTAACATGATCCTGCTTATCATTGCAATTGATTTCTGTGTTTGTGAGATTGTCATCAATCTGCAGCATCTGATAATAGAAAGGCAAAATATTTTTCTCATCCTTACCTTATCATAAAATACCACCCATCAAGTGGATAAATAGATGAACCAGATCTAGAAATCACAGGTTTGGGTAAGTAGCAGGGTTTTAGGAGCTGCTTATCTCTTTCCCTTTTCTGCCTTGTGAGAAGTGTATTCACTGCTAGTAATTCCTCAGGTACCCTTCCCTGGGGCCTAAGGAATTAGAAACCAACCAACCAACCAACCAACAAACAAAAAACCTGTGTACCTACAACAATGCCTAAAGTTTCTACTCTATAAATGCTGTTGACTTTCCATGAGTAATGAAAGGGTCCCTGAGACAAAGTCTGTACGACAACTCAATATCACTTTGAAAGTTCAAAAAAATTAAATAATGGAATTTATCACAAAAGATGCCTCTTCAGATTCAGTCTTAGTGTCTGTTTTCATGGAAACTCAGAAGGCTTTCATATCAACCACTTAGTTTACTGTTGTTTCTCTTATGCTATTACTCAAGCTATAAAACAAGTATAAGATTGCTTCTCAATCATTTAAGAAAATTTCTTTCTGAAGTTATTGTCACCAATTTCAGAGCAATTCATTTACAGCATCCTGCCTAGGCTGTCAGTGAATTTAAATGTGAAGCAACATTTAATTAGTTCCTACTATGTATCCACTTTTGTGTTATTTGAGATTTATCATCTCATTTAACCCTCACAGCAATTTTAAGATTTTTTTTTATTGTAAAGATGGGTAAATTAATAATGAGATCTTCCCTAATCACCCAATAATTAAGCATAAGATTGCAGAGTTGAAGTTAGATATTTTAAGTGTGGGATTACAGAGATTTTGCTATTATTGCTTGTTTTCTTATGTTTCATAATTTAAAGCCTTCCAAATTAAATACATACTAAGTTAAAAGATAAACCAAGCACACATGTATTATTTTTTTAAATGGCCCCTGTTTGATTCCTTTTTCTCTGTGGTGATGATGTAAGAAACTAGAGATCCATTATCTTACAGTGTCCAGTGAGGAGCCAAGGAGTTTCAGTCTGAAATTTATCAATGAGAGCAACTATTAAAGTGAGCAATTCTTTCTTACCTCCCTCCGTAATCCTTCCTTCCCTCCCTTTTCTTTGTGGCGTCAAAAATATGACCATTGCCAAGACAAAATATGATTGGGATTGGGTGATTCCAGCATGAGAATAACAGATGGCAATGTCTGGCCTATGTATCTGGGACTTTCCAAAAAGCTCTCAACTCAGAATATTACCACAATAAAGTATGCAAATAAGAATACAGATCACATTAATGGGCCTGTGCATGCACACGAGTTTAGAATGGAAGGGCAGTAGTGTTTGACATGCGGTGCTACTGAAATGGAATGCTTAATTACCCACAGGTCAGGATTAGAGAGAATATTATTGAAATAAATAACAATTGAAAATCATTGTTTAAATTTTTATTAACTATTTAATGGGGTTTAGTAAGTAAGAATAAGCAATTTTGCTGAATAATTACCAAATAATACTGAAGATTAAATGTGAAAAAAGCTTGCAACACTCTCAGGGAGGTCATACTCGTATAGGGGAAATAACTTTATTATTCATTCTATAATTTTCTTTTCTTTTAAAAAGTAATTTTCTTTAATTTTCTGCGGATTGTATTGTCCAACAGTATGAAGAAAATAAGTTAGAGTTGTAAACATTTTAGTTAAGATTGTTAACATAACTTTAAATACTATTAATATGATTCCATATATTTTAACTGTCCCTTTTTTTATATTTTAAAAGGTATCTGTGATTTTCAATTTTCAATCAATTAAGCATTATCTGTGATTAATGCAGTAGTAGGAATTATTGCAATAAATCTGACTATTGATTCATTTATTTTTGATAATCTGAGTCTTCCAACTGTTGGATGAGTTCTCCAGAGTCACTGGGAAGCTCTTGCCGAAATCGTAATTCACGGTGGGCCCCTTGAAGGCATAGTCATGCTATAGTAAAACTGCTAACACAATTATACTTGTGGTCATTTTGAATAAAACATCCATTGAAGGTCAGACTTGTGGCAGGACTAGATGCAATAGATGTGCTTTCCCTTGTCTGTGCTGACCTGGCTCTGAGTCCCTAATGTGCTACCAGTGAAACCAAGCTTGTGCCTTTATGTGGTACCAGAACTTCCAGGTAACAGTTCCCTGCTGAAAGTGTCATTAAATTGACTTCTTTCACCACAGAGAGGGTACCATGAATTGTCCTCACAAAATAGAAATTAATTCTAGATCTGGGTTTGCTTTTTTTTTTTTTTTTTTTAAATCATTTATCTTCTAGCACTATCATATGAGAGAAACTTTCTGGATGCCAATGGAATCTCAAATTACATGAAGTCCTACAAAGTGACTTAATTTACAGTGAAGGAAGCTAGAGAATGAATGGATTCCTATGAGATTTACAGATCTTAACCTTTTATCTCTCAGAAGCAGCTGATCTTAGAGAGTGGTGGAAGAGCTTATTAAAGACATGGTTACAGCACCGCCGCAAGACAAGACCCAGGAGTTTGTGGTGTTGCCTTTAGCACGTGGCCCAGTATCTGATCATGCTATCAATATACACTGCTATTTTTCCCATACAGGTTCAGGCATAAAAACACAGAAGTTGAGTGAAATTCCTCACAAAAATACACACCTAAAACAGCAAAACATTTGCTTCCCATCTCAGTGACTTTAGGCTTTAGAGCCCAGTGGAGGAATGCTATCATTGGTGAACACATCCTTGCTCCAGTGAAATAGGATTCTGCTCTTCAGTTTAAGTTTGCTTATGCTACTCAATGAAAGGGCAAGGAAAAAGTTCCATTATGGGTTGTGTAGATTCAGCCAGACTAACAAGAGAAAATAGTGTTGTTATCCACTGAAGGTGGCAAAAAGGCATGAATTGCAGTAGGTGATCACCAGCAACACTTATCATTGTTACATGCACAAGTAGAAGTCCTTGAGATCTGAACGTGACTTCAAACAAGAACCCTGGTCATAAGTCCAAGGTTCTGATTCCTTTAGTAATACAAGTTTGCACCTCTCTCCTGAGTAGAGAAACCAGGTTATCTGAGATGCTAACTGAAGGTAAACAGAAGCATAGTAAAGAAGGAATATTGCCTTGGGTGCAGCTGCAGAATTGAGGACTGTAACCACACTGTGGACTGAAAAGCACAGGGGAAGCAACAGCATGTGGTAGGTGTGGGCAGGCTCTGAGGGCCAGCTGTGTGGATTGCACACTGGCTTACTAACTCTGTGGCCTTTTAACCTCTCTGTGCCTCAGTTCTGTTCCTCTGAAAATGTGGATAACAATGGCATCTACCTTCTAAAATTGCTGTCAGTACAACATGATACAACACAGAAACAAGTACAAAATTAAATGTGTAAGAAATGCTACTTACTAACTAGAAAGGTTTTTGTTAACATTATTTATTGCTATTGTTTCTCCTCCATGCAGTACCATATATTTATGTAGTTTTATACTCCTCCATGCAGTACCATATATTTATGTAGTATATTATGTAGAAAAAGCTCTCTCCCTTTTTCCTCTTCATTTTTCTTACTATTGAAAATAGGACTTGTTGGTCATATTTAACTTTCATATGCAGTCAAGATTGCTGAATGTTGATGAGGTAATAGCAAAATTAGTAGAGAAATGGACATCCAGAGATTCTGGACAAGAAGCTACATAGGGTAAGTGGTGAGATTTTTGGATCATCTCCCTTTAAGGAAGGGCCATTATTAGTAATAGAAAAAATAACTGCATTTCAGAACTGTTTATTTTTATGCACTGAAACATTTCCAAAGTACAAGTGTAAAAAATTGGGTTTATTTTTATTTGTGGCAGCCAATGTACTGGATTTTAGTGGGTGTTTTGCCTTTTTACCTTAACCCCAGTATTGTCTTCTAGTTGTCTGGGGGAAGTTTCCTTCTGGCAAGGAAGTCCTAATGGGATCCATGGACACTTAATTGGTCTAAGAGCCCCTCTTCTTCTCTGGGAGGCATGTGCCTATAAGCTAGTATAGATAATCGGTTACTCTGGCTTGAAACTTTGACTCTTTAGAAGTGATGCAAGCCTAACGTTTCTAGTCTCGCATTTGTTGTAGCAACTGCCTTTCCTCCTGTAGCTTGCTTTTGCTCATTGCACTTTTCCTTTAGGGCATAGGGATGAACATGGGAAGACTGAAACCGGTGAACACCATTGGCCTCCAGTGACTACAAGGTCAAAGTGTAGGCATGCCCAGAGACTCCACGAGTCCAAGAGTCAATTAATACACTGGAAGAAGGGATAAATGATTGATAATCGAGTTGGAGAGGGTATGAGGGAAAAAGAAAGAAAGAGTAATATTTTCGCCCATTGTTGTTGTCCCACAGCAACAACAACAAGAAACCGGTCAATCTTTCACAATAACTCCCCAAACTGACTAAGATCTAAGGAAATAAAAAATGAAAAGATAGGAGTTTTGAAATAAACCTTTAAAAGCCACCAGGCGAAGAGAAAGCTAACTTCAAGAAAACTGCCAAGAAGAGACGAAAGTCTTCAGCATGAGAAGCACTTCACCTCTCCCTGGAGTAACTTCAGAAAATACACCGGTCTGTCTGGGAGGGAGGTGGTGAAAATATTCTCCTCTCCTGGATAGAACTGGCCCTAGAGCAGATAGATACTGTTAGAGGTAGAGGGGAGCAGGGGGAAGTATGAGGAAAATCAGAGGAGGTCAAGTGTATTTTGTCAAGTTTAGCCCAACAGGTAAATATTTCCCTGCTTCATGGCTAACTCAGAGTTTGGCTTCTGACAAGGCAGGAGGTACAATAAACCTAAGTCCTGGCCTGAATGTTAGAAGGCATCTGAGGAATCAGATTCTGGCTCTGCCACTGAGTTATTTGTATGTTTTCTTTACCTTTTCATTTTGTTTTCTTTTCTTACTCTCTTTCTTGCTTTCTTTCTTGCTTGCTTGTTTTCTTGCTATCTTTTGTCTTTCTCTCTTTCCCTTCTCTTTCTCTTTCTTTCTTTCTTCTTTCTTTCTCTTTGTCTTTCTTTCTTCTTTCTCCTTCCTTCCTTCCTTTCTTCCTTCCTGCCTGCCTGCCTTCCTTCCCTCCCTCCCTTCTCTCTTCCTTCCCTCCTTCCTTCCTTTCTTCTTTTCTTTTCTTTTCTTTTCTTTTCTTTTCTTTTCTTTTCTTTTCTTTTCTTTTCTTTTCTTTTCTTTTCTTTTCTTTCTTTCTTTCTTTCTTTCTTTCTTTCTTTCTTTCTTTCTTTCTTTCTTTCTTTCTTTCTTCTTGAGACAGGGTCTTACTCTATCATTCAGGCTCAAGTGCAGTGGCACAATCTCTGCTCGTTGCAACCTCTGCTTCCCAGGGTCAAGGGATCCTCCCACCTCAGCCTCCTGAGTAGCTAAGACGACAGGCCCACACCACCATGTCCAGCTAATTTTCTTTTTATTTTTGGTGGAGACAGTGTTTCAGCATACGGCCCAGGCTAGTCTCGAATTCCAGAGCTCAGGTGATCCACCAACCTTGGTCTCCCAAAGTGCTGGGATTACAGGCATGAGCCACAGCTCTGGTCTAGTCCTTCATTTTCTAATATATAAAATGAGTAGAAAATCTGTGGTGTTCAACATGACACATGTATACTTATGTAACAAACCTGCATGTTGTGCACATGTACCCTAGAACTTAAAGTATAGTTAAAAAAAAAGAAAAGAAAATGTGTGGTGTTACCTACATCATACAGTTGAGTCTAACATTAAATGAGGTAATTTAAGTGAGGGAAGTGCATATATTTAAGGCATATAAAACAAAATGGCAATTCTACTTACAAAGTTGAAGTATGGAGTTGCTCAAACCTGAATGAGTAGAAGTGCACATTTTGATATCCAGAACAATCACAGCACAGTCAATGAGATACATACACCCTGTGTAGGTGCTGGAATGCTCACAACCAAATCTCAGCAACAAGGGGATAAACATGTTGAAAATTGGAAAAACGATCTCCCTCATTCATTCCTCACTCATTTGTATGGACTTAGAGGAAACTCTCCTAAACTGAGTTATTATAACTGTTTCTCCTGCCCCAGTTCTGTGCCTATGCTCTTCTGTAGTTTGGAAATGGAGAATAAAGAGAGGTCAGGTATTGACCTGGCATTACCAACCTGGCTGCAGAATTTAACACTTCATTATTGCATCACAATTCCCCAAAGCATTGACAAACATAATAATTTAATTAAGAACCTCATGGGGAGGACAAAGCAAAGAGAAGCATCTTAAATTCCCTTTAAATACTTCTAATATTTTCTAAAGTCCCTCTTCACCCATCAGTTCTTAGATTTCCCCTCAATGCCATTTATATTTCTCTCTGTGTCTCCTCTCTCTCTCTCTCTCTCACTCTCACTCTCTCTCTCAATCTCTCTCTCTCTGCCCCCAGCCCCACCAACCCCACCACCCTGAACACCAGTGGTCCTACTAGTTCCAGATGTCTTGTCTTAGTATGAATCTCACACAATCAGGTATCATCCTAAGGGGACTTCTCCTGTTAGGAAAAATAAACTTCTCCCCACAGAGTTAGTTTAAAATATTTGTAATTACAAAACTTCTCCATTCCAGTCCTTGGGCACTCCATCAACAAATTCTCCTTTACTTACTCTGTACCTCACTGACCATCAGACACTTGAAAGCGTTCAATTTCTGGATCCTTTGAGGTTGAGTGAAGCCACAAGCCTAATTCTGGCCAATGAGTATTGAATGCGTGAGTGACACATCTATGAATTGAGCATTTACTTGCTGTTGATGTTGTTCTCTAGAGTCTCATTTCTCTTTTCCTCTGCCACAACAATGGTTCTGATATAGACTGCGATGGGGTGCTCTTTAGTCTAGGTCTCAGTGTGAAGAAATGTGGAGCCTAGCCCCCAGCTGATCATTGCTGAACATGTAACATAGGCGATAAAAAACAAAACAGACCAGGCACAGTGGCTCACACCCATATCACTTTGGGAGGATAAGGGGATTTATCACTTTGGGAGGCTGAGGCAGGTGGATCACCTGAGGTCAGGAGTTTGAGACCAGCCTGGCCAACATGGCAAAACCCTGTCTCTACTAAAAATACAAAAATTAGCTGGGTGTGGTGGCAGGCGCTTGTAATCCCAGCTACTCAGGAAGCTGAGGTAGGAGAATCACTTGAACCCAGGAGGTGGAGGCAGCAGTGAGCTGAGATCGCACCATTGCACACCAGCCTGGGAGACAGAGCAAGACTCCATCTCAAAAAAATAAAATAAAACCTTTTGTCTTAGCAGCTACCAATAATCTGAGGGTTGTTTATTACAAAGAATAGCCTATTCTATCCTGACTGATACAAGTCTTCAGTCCTAGGAAATCTAAGTCACTCTATAACAGCTTTATAGTTGTCCTTAATTGTCATTGAGTCTGGTAGCAATTTCCCTTCAAGACCACCAATTCCTTCGTCAAACTCTATAACTCTCTAAAAATGGCTAATTTCTCACAAAAATATGTAGAAAGGCAGAGCCTATGATATAAATCTAATTTTCTAGTTTCTTAAATTTTCATCTCAAAGAAAATTCTACCCTTTGCGTATTCCTTTTCCTGATAAAAACAGAAATTCTCTGAAGAATAGAGCAAACTTTCTGTAAATAATCTATTTTTCAAAGTGACTACCATTTAAAATATTGTTTATGGGCTGTCTGTGAGGTTTGGCTCTTTAAGTTGTATAGAGTGTTAAAGATTGAATTTTGTAATTAGTAAGAAATAGATTCAAATCCCTGGATTTAGGCCCATTTTAAGGGAATGTGTTTGAGCAAATTATAAAGAAACTTCATACTTTGATATATTCTCCAATAAAATGGTCACAATTCTAAAACGTCTCTCAAGGGAATTGTGAGGATTTAATTAGGTAATGTACTTTAGGTCCTCATTATAGCATCTTTCAAGTAGTAAATGCTCAATAAATATTAGCTATTATTATCATCTTATAGTCAGTAGATAGCCTGAAATAGTCATATTTACTGCCAAAGAAGCATTTGTGGCAGAACATCATTATATTTACTTGGGAAAAGTATGTGTATGTATGTGTGTATATCTCTACATAGATATATACATTTTAAAAATATATGCATATGTATACATCACTTTAAGAAACATTGTTCTTATCACAATTCTCTGAGCAAATGATGCCCTTATAAGGATTGCACTTTTCAGATTTAGTACCTATGCACATTTAGTAGTCGTATTCTGAGAGTTCCTATGGTTAAAAAGAAAACAAATAAACAAAATCCTATGCCATTGCAAGTTGTAAAAGTAATCCAGCTGTACATTTCTTATATAAATGGTAAACAACATACATGGATTTTAGAAAACCTACTTTTATTGCTTGAAGAAAACATCCAAGTGGGATTAAAAAGATAGTTTTGTTGACAGGGATGCGTGTAATTTGTTGTCAAGAGATGGCTAAAGAGTCTTTTTAATTTTTTTTTTCTCTAAATAGCTCCTTCTACTCTTTCAGATTTTTTTCTCACTTCTTCTCCTCTGTCCCTCACTACCACCAAGTCACATAAAGATACTTATAGGCAAGTAAGAACACACACACACACACACACACACAGAGAGAGAGAGAGAGAGAGAGAGAGAGAGAGAGAGAGAGGCATCTAATGAGAAGCAATATATCATGATTGTGCTAGGTACTTTCATTTGTAAACGTATTTCATTTTTATAACTATCCGCTTGCTGTGATTTTGATGTTTGTTGCCTCTAAGCCTCATGTTAATATCTGATCCCTAGTGTTGGAGGTGGGGCCTAATAGATTATAGGATGTGCTTGGATCATGGAAGTGGATTCCTTGTGAATAGACTAATGCTCTCCCTGGGCGGTAAATGAATTCTTGCCCCATTAGTTCCTGTGAGAGATGGTTGTTAAAAAGAGCCTGGCACCAGCCCTCTTTTCTGCTTCCTCTTTCATTATGTGATCTTTGCACACACAGGCTCTCCTTCACATCCCTTATGAGTGGAAGCAGCCTGAGGCTCTCACCAGAAGCAGATTCTGGCACCATGCTTCTTGTACAGTCTGCTGAAGCCTGTAACCTTCTTTCCTTTACAAATTACCCAGCCTCAGGCACTCCTTTATAGTAACACAAGACAGACTAAGATACCTCTGAAATAGATGTATTCTTTCTTTCTTTTTATGTAGATGAGGAAAAAAAGAATAAGAGCTCCTGAGATCATGTATCTATTCTGAGTTGCTAAAGTTTGCGCTGAAATGCAGGTTGATGCTGAAAGTAATGTCATTTCATACTGTTCCGTGTTCACTATGTGAGATTACTGATGAAGACCTTGAGGGCAGACTAAACCATGCTCCTCTCAACTATGCCTGCCATCTTTTTGTTTGGATAAGGACTCTAGAAATATTGGGATTTAGCAGACATTTGTACTTCATGATACAACCCATCAGATTTTTTAGACCAGATCAACGCTTCTTTGGTTCTCACACAAAAAGGTATATTCCTGTGTCCCATGTTTAAATGGAGTTTGCCAAAAGTCTATACATGTTTTGCCTTCTCATTTAACAGAGTAATTGCTGATTGGACATTTAATATGCAACTTTAACAGCTAACCCTTTGGATACTGTCTCTATAATGAGTTCATCGTATTGTACATGCATATTAAAGAACATGCATTTTCAAAATTCTACTGTTCCTTCAATCACCAAAGCTAAAAGATCCTGATGTTTTTCTTTTATGCAGCACCAAATTAATCATAAAAGCAATATGTTAATATTAATATTGCTTCACGGTAGATCAATAGCTTTTATTACCTTTGAATCAAACATTTCCATTTTATGACAATACTTCACAGTACAATTCAGAAAATCTGAGCCGATAAATGTAGGTAAAGATTTAAATTGAATTGTTTTATCTTTTAATCACTCAACCAAGCTCCACTTCGGAAGCATAATCTGCTTAAACTGCACACGTCCTCACATCCACTGGAATAAAATGAAAGCAAGGTTTATGGCATTTCTGTCTCATTTTCTCCAGTAATTCTCCTTGATGGATTGCTGGGATTCACAGAGTTGGGGAAAATCACTGCCTACCAGCCATCCAGGCAGATCTAGAATGCTTGAGTGCCGTTGCCTTATTACCCTCTTCCTTCATGGCTGCATGACAGAAAGTGCAGGAGTTTTCCATGAATTCATCATACTGTTCTTCCCATAGTAGAAGGGAAAAAAAAACTGTAACATTACGTAATGTAATCTGATGTACAAGTTTGCCTAATTTCAAGAGGAGTAATATTTGATGCCATAGCCTAAGATGGGTTTATGTGTATGGTTCTTGGCTTAAGGAGTGTTAGTGACAGCTTGGCTATGCTCAGGCCACTTCCTTATCTGGAACAAAACTCTCAGAACAACAGGGATGGTCTGGGACCCTGGATTTCTAGGTTTCTCCTTGCAGAATAATACTTCAGGGGAGAGCAGCAGGACAGGTATGGAAGGTACTCCCTTTGATGGAACCACTTCTTTCTCTGTCTCCTGCATCTTATAGTCAGGTCTGCATGGAGTGGGTAAAGGATCACACAAGTGAGTCTTCATCATAAACCTCTTATGGTCCCAGTAGTTTCAACAGCTAAGCAAGTTGCCAATGAGTTGCTTCTTGAGAATCAGTTTGACATTGGCTGGGACTTTAGAGGGGCCCAAAGCTAAGACTGATTTCAGGCCTGAGCCAATGGCCAGAAGGAGTGGAAGGTCTATGTGTTATGAAAATATAAAGCAGGTTCCACTCTCTTATTTTCTCTTATTTATCCTTTTTCTTTCCTCTCCTCACATTTTTCCTTTTTTCTTGTTTTATATTACTCAATTTAGTTTCCCCTTTATTTTCACTTTCTTCATCTTTTTTAGCTGCCACATGGAGTCTTATTAAATGTTCTTTTACATTTAATGCTGTTGATATATTTTTGTTTCTTTTGATGTTGGCAAAGAGAGCAAGTGGTTGAAAGAGCTTTTGTCTCACTGAACATTACGTGGCCAGGAACTAAAACAGTTTTTAAAAGAAACTAAATTGAGAACTTCTGCTCTGGTCTTAGTATTTACATTTGTTCCTAGAACCTTAGTGTTTTAAAAACTGGGCAAATTAGTTTCAGAATTTAAATTTTGAATCTGTCACTTTAGATAAAAAAACAAAAATGGATGTGTAGATGATAATATGTAAAGATTATGTTAGTTGCAAGGGTACTGTTACCTGACACTAAGCCTGTTTGAGTGCAGTTAGATTTCACATGCAAACAATACTTCATATGTTTCCCTGCTGACAACATATCTCCTTTCTTGAGTTTCAATTATTTCACATGAAATGATATTTGTGGGCTATTCCATGAAAAGAAAGAAGTTATGCTCTGGGATATAGACATTTCATTATTGTTAGAAAAAAATAACAGAAAGAAGTATATTCTTAATATATCAGACAGTACATCTATAAAACCATTTTGTTGGTTTAAGTGACAGATTTGCTATTAACTAGTTTGGGGAAAGACAGTTCAACTTTCTGGGCCTCATTTCCCCTAATCATGAAAGGCAATAATAATATTAAGTCATCATTTAAGTTCCTTCCAGCTCTAACACCTGACTTTGATGGCAAATTTTTGCATACCCCAAAGGCAATTTAGCCTCACAGCACTCCCAAGGCAATAAGTGGCACAGACTTCGACTAATCAAACCCTTTTTAGTAATATTTTCACTGTTCATCAGCAGCAGTGTTGATGATGGTTTTAAGTTGGTTGACTTTCACGTTAGCTTGGGCCATGTTGCTGGTTTGGGTTTAGAGGCGTTAGGGCCTTATCAAAGGAGGCTGAAAGTAAGAAATTTTGAGTATTTACTCTGAGCCTCACACTGGCTAGAGAGAGATGCAAACATTTCATAACAAGCTGTGAGTAAAGCATTATCAAACTGAGAATGTCCATGACAAAAACTGAAAAGCAAAAGTCAAGTAACCCATTCAAGGTGTAACTGAGTAGTACAGCCAAGACATGAAACGAGGCTGCTTCATTCCAAAACCTAGGCTTCACTACCTGCTGCTCCCAGGTCATTACATGGCTCTACTGCTGCCTGTGGGGTCCTGCGGGGCTCACTTCCAGGTTTAGGGTTGATCTACATGTCTTTGAGGACACAGAATGAAGAGCTAATCCCAATGTAGGGCATGCCCTTTCTTCTCTCAGAGAGTGGAATAGCAGAAATAGAATCAGAAACATGCTACACTTCTTCCACACCAAGCTGATACATTGTCATTTCCAATCATATTCTACTGGTCTAATTAATCCACATGGGCAAGCCCAAAGTCAGTGGCACCTGGGCATACACTTTATGTGTTGGAAGGCATGGCAAAGTCTCACAGCAAAGGATGTCAAGTAAAGGAAGCTACTCAATATAAGAGATAGCTGGGAAAAACAATCTATTTTGTGACACCAATAAATAGATTGCTGGGTGGAGTTTGGAAATTTCTTTTCTTAGAGACAATCAAGAGTAGTAGTACAGGCACTGTGGCCACGCTTGTAATCCCAGCATTTTGGGAAGCCAAGGTGGGAACATTGCTTGAGCCCACGAGTTTGAAACCAGCCTGGGCAACAGAGGGAGATCCTATCTCTACAAAAAAAAAAAAAAAAAAAAAAAAAAAAAAAAAAAAAAGATCAACTTGGTGGTGCACACTTGTAGTTCCAGTTATGTAGGAGGATTGCTTGAGCCCAGGAGTTTGAGGCTGCGGTGAGCTATGATTATGCCACTACACTCCAGTCTGGGTGACAGAGCAAGACTCTGTTAAAAAAAAAATTCCACAACCCAACAAAACAAAACAAAACAAAGAATAGGAGGAATGAATAGCTTAATTTTCACTTTGTGAAATTCTAACAGCAAACAAGGTTATATATCCAATATTCTGTGATTATAACATAGGCATCATTTTCTTGTAACTTTAAAAAGGAAATATTAAATAGACAATATTCTTCCTGGTATATATCCACATTTCCCATTAAATCTGCTCATTTATTATATGCATTGCCATTATTTCTGAAATAACTGCATTATTGTATTATTTTAGTGATCAAATCTTGGATTCTGTGTTATATAGTACATCCTCAAAAAAAGAAAACAGACCAGAGACTGATCTGTTTGCTTTTTACACCAAACATTCTTTAGGTTTGGGCTTCATGCCAGCTGAAATGGTCCTTGACCATTGATCATACACTATCAATGTCAAAGAAAACCAAGTTCTAATTGCTCATAATTTTCAATATGAGAACATGTTGTTTTTAAATTGGGGCATTCTAAATTCAAACCAACTATACCTTGTTTTATCCTAAACAAAGTATTCTGTGTTTTCCATGTGTATTTGTTTAAAAGAAGTATGGTAGATTGTGGATTTCTGGCAAGAGCAAACCCTTAATGAGCTAACTTTGCATGGTAAGGTAACAACAAAGTCAAACTTTAAACTTCCACACTCTTGATTTCACTGCAGAATCTACTCCCTTTCATCTAACTGCAAAGACACCAAAGACGACTCCTGGCTTCCAGGGAGACAGTTCACATTGAGGGTTTGCTGAGCTGAGCTTGTTTATTTGCTGCACAAATGTATTTGTCTCTGAGCAACAAAGGAAAGCCACCACATTGAGGTCACTCTAATTATTCATCTGTATGCAAGGAACCCTTTCCACTCTTTTTTTAATTATGATTTGTTTTCTATCACTGAAGGGATTAAACCAAATGTGCCAAATCAAGGTAGAGATATTAGCACTTTGGAGTGCGTGCATTGAGTCAGTTCTTAATCAAAATGTGAATACCGTTTTTAAATCTTTTACTAAGACTTAAAATGAACTAAGATTTATAGAGATACTGTTAAAATGTTTTTAGGGGTTGGTTTAAAATTATAGCTTCTTCGTATGTCACCAAACATACAAAAGAGCAAGAAAACAGACTTGTTTTATGAATTATGAAAGGTAATTGAAGCTACAGAGGGGTTGCATTAAATTTGGAATAGTATATAGTGAATTTTAGGGAGAAGTGTCCAAAAAACAAATGATTTTGTGAAATAATAAAATTATTGTCAATTATAACAAGTACTTCATACATAAAAATTTTTATTTTTTTATAAAGCTTATTCAATAACGCTATCTCATCTGATCCTCCTTGTAACTTTGGAAGTCATATTAACATAGTTTTTGCTTCAGATAAAGGAATTAGTAGCCCTTGTCATGCGGTGGTTAACTTCCAAAGTGTTTATGCAAGATTCTGTAACAATATCATATGTAAGTCAGAATTTGTGGCAATTTGAACAGCTTCACTTAAAGTTGTTTTATCTTTTTATTAATTTATTTTACCTCCTAAGGAAATGAGTTATATAAGCAAGACTGCTAATAGAATAATTAAATTACCTAATAGAACACAATTTTCAAGTGTTATAAAGTATTTGAAAACATTCATTTGCTATAGTGAAATTGATGAACCAATTAAAAATCATTCTAATTAATTGATCACGTTCTTTGAGATTTTCATTAAGATATAATCTGTGTGGACTTCTAAAAAAAATTTTTATTATACTTTAAGTTCTAGGGTACATGTGCACAACATGCAGGTTTGTTACATATGTATACATGTGCCATGTTGGTGTGCTGCACCCATTAACTCATCATTTACATTAGGCATATCTCCTAATGCTATCCCTCCCCCGCTCCCCACAATAGGACCTGGTGTGTGATGTTCCCCTTCCTGTGTCCAAGTGATCTCATTGTTCAATTCCCACCTATGAGTGAGAACAT
>NW_016803991.1:2899348-2915281 GCF_001698545.2 Rhinopithecus bieti
CCATTTACATTTAAGGTTAATATTGTTATGTGTGAACTTGATCCTGTCATTATGATATTAGCTGATTATTTTGCTCACTAGAGTTTCTTCCTAGCATTGATGGACTTTACATTTTGACATGTTTTTGCAATGGCTGATACCTGTTGTTCCTTTCCATGTTTAGTGCTTCCTTCAGGATTTCTTGTAGGGCAGGCCTGCTGGTGACAAAATCTCTAAGCATTTGCTTGTCTGTAAAGGATTCTATTTCTCCTTCACTTATGACACTTAGTTTGGCTGGATATGAAATTCTGGGTTGAAAATTCTGTCTTTAGGAATGTTGAATATTGGCCCCCACTCTCTTCTGGCTTGGAGAGTTTCTGCATAGAGATCTGCTGTTAGTCTGATGGGCTTCCCTTTGTGTGTAACCTGACCTTTCTCTCTGGCTGCCCTTGACATTTTTTCCTTCATTTCAACTTTGGTGAATCTGACAATTATGGTCTTGCCATTGCTCTTCTCAAGGAGTATCTTTGTGGCATTCTCTGTATTTCCTGAATTTGAATGTTGGCCTGCCTTACTAGGTTGGGGAAGTTCTCCTGGATGATATCCTGCAAAGTGTTTTCCAACTTGGTTCCATTTTCCCCGTCACTTTCAGGCACACCAATCAGACATAGATTTGGTCTTTTCACATAATCCCATATTTCTTGGAGGCTTTGTTCATTTCGTTTTCTTCTTTTTTCTCTACACTTCTCTTCTTGCTTCGTTTCATCTATTTGATCTTCAATCACTGATACTCTTTCTTCCAGATGATCGAGTCAGTTACTGAAGCTTGTGCATTTGTCACGTACTTCTCGTGTTATGGTTTTCATCTCTATCAGTTATTTTAAGGACTTCTCTACATTGGCTATTCTAGTTAGCCATTTGTCAAATCTTTTTTCAAGGTTTTTAATTTCTTTGTGCTGGTTACATAGTTCCTGCTTTAGCTCTGAGACGTTTGATCGACTGAAGCCTTCTTCTCTCAACTCGTCAAAGTCATTCTCCATCCAGCTTTGTTACGTTGCTGGCGATGAGCTGTGTTCCTTTGGAGGGGGAGATGTGCTCTGATTTTTTGGTGGACATTGTTTTTATATTTGGACATTTTAAGAATTCTATTTGTATTTAGCCTTCACTTATTCATGTATTAGTTAGGGAGAGCATTGTATACAGAATATTAGGCCAAAGAATTATCTCCTTGAGTATCAATAGCCCATAGAAAAATTAAAATTGGTCATTCAATTACCTATTTTTGTTTATTCAATTATGCATTGGCTCCTGCAAAAATATATATTTAGTGCCAGTTTTGTATCAGTAAAAGTACTAGGCAGTGGGAGTAGGTGATTAAGAATTATATGATATCCAGAAGGAAAGACAAAGAAGTAAACAGATATAAATTGGGATGTAAGTCATAAGAATTTATAGTGAAAATGTGGCTTTCTGAAATATATAATTACTGAAACATTTATTAAGTGATTGTTGGTAAAGTCTTTGTGTGTGCATGAGTATGGCTTTAGTGTTTTCTTCAGTTTTATTTTTTCAAATGTATCAGTTTCAAACTATATTTCCACAAGAAACATATATTTTGGATACAAATATAAAACCTGAAATATAAAATTTAAAACCATAAAATAATAAAAGTAAAATTGAAATAATATAAAGTCAAGTATTGGAGAAGAGATTTTCCCCTAAGAATCTAGACAATAATTCTTCTAATTCTTCCACTCGAGAAAGTGATATGCCTCTCTTCACAGATACAGGCAAATAAATAGTTAACTTAATAATTGCAGGTTGTACTTAAATACTAATATTAAAAGTAATTTTGTTATTAGTATGGAAGTAAACCTAGGCCTCTTTTGTGAATAAACTTTAAGTAGTAACTCAGTAAGACCATGACACTTGCACACACATTAAAAAACAAAATGAAAATGATGGAAGAAAATTACTAGCTTTTTGCAAACAAAAATAGAAAGTGTTGTCTAGGTGTAATACAATGAAAAGCAAAATCAAATAAGCAAGTGAAAGCATGTTTGAAATTTTTTCAAGGTCTTTCAAGTTTGCCTTAGGAGTTGAAGCTTCAGTAATTANNNGAAGTAAACAGATATAAATTGGGATGTAAGTCATAAGAATTTATAGTGAAAATGTGGCTTTCTGAAATATATAATTACTGAAACATTTATTAAGTGATTGTTGGTAAAGTCTTTGTGTGTGCATGAGTATGGCTTTAGTGTTTTTCTTCAGTTTTATTTTTTCAAATGTATCAGTTTCAAACTATATTTCCACAAGAAACATATATTTTTGGATACAAATATAAAACCTGAAATATAAAATTTAAAACCATAAAAATAATAAAAGTAAAATTGAAATAATATAAAGTCAAGTATTGGAGAAGAGATTTTCCCCTAAGAATCTAGACAATAATTCTTCTAATTCTTCCACTCGAGAAAGTGATATGCCTCTCTTCACAGATACAGGCAAATAAATAGTTAACTTAATAATTGCAGGTTGTACTTAAATACTAATATTAAAAAGTAATTTTTGTTATTAGTATGGAAGTAAACCTAGGCCTCTTTTGGGAATAAACTTTAAGTAGTAACTCAGTAAGACCATGACACTTGCACACACATTAAAAAACAAAATGAAAATGATGGAAGAAAATTACTAGCTTTTGCAAACAAAATAGAAAGTGTTGTCTAGGTGTAATACAATGAAAAGCAAAATCAAATAAGCAAGTGAAAGCATGTTTGAAATTTTTTCAAGGTCTTTCAAGTTTGCCTTAGGAGTTGAAGCTTCAGTAATTACAAAAAAATTGGTAAAGACTTTACCTATAGATAACCCCAATCTATTTTTGAATTAAAAAAGAAAACCAAAGAGCAAGTGTGAGAGGGAAAGAGAGAGAAACTGAGTACCAGGTTTCCATTCCCAAAAGATAGTTTTATAGAAGCAGAGGTAAAATGACATGTTTTCTGATCCTAAAATATTATTTAGATACTAGGTAGTAAAAGCAAGATTAACTGAGATGTTTAGATTATAGCTGAAAATGTATGATTGAAAATTTTAAAGTCTCTTTTCACTCTGTTTCTAAATGTGTTGTTATATTATTTTGAAAGTGAGTTAATTGTAAAATATTTTATAGAAAACTACCAATAAATATATTTTGACAGAAAAGTGAATGCACAGGTGCAGAGGTGAAGCCAAATCTACTCTATATAAATCTTCAGATGTGTATCTTTGCAACAAGATCATAGCAAATCCCAGACATGCAAATAACCACTGAATTTTCCACGGTTGCCTTTTCTTAAGAAATCACTATCTTGCTGTTATTGGAGTGCTCAATATAGCAGTCAAAATGATAAATTTCTTCATGTGACCCATTTGTGAGATGTTGGCATTATCTGTATCTAGGAAGCTGGTTACTATGTTGATTTTCCTCAGATCCACTTTCCATCTTTTTCTTTCTTGCTCTGATCTTAGGAAGCAGACCCTGCATCTCCAAGCTACCTCACCAGCTGGGTTCTTTTTTAGGTTTAGCCAACGGGAGGCACTGGAGGGCAACAGGATATGTTTTCATCCCTGCTCTTTCCCTGCTTTGGGCACTGAAATTCTGGCATTGGCAGGGATCCCAGGCATCTACAGCTCCTCCCAGGCATCCCACCACCAAGGCTCCAGCCCGCATTGGGATTTTTATACAATACTGTCTCCTTCATTTGCTCCACTAGTCTTAGGCTTCCTTTAGGCTTCTTACCACTGCCAGTCTTTGAGTGCCTAAACATCCCTTCTTCTTTCCTCCAAAGATGCCCTTCATGCAAGTCTCGATATCTAAGTAAAATAATATTTCCTGTTGGATTACTGACCATTTTTAACATTCTCAATTAAATTTGAAGAAAATTCTTCAAGAATCACATGAAAGAGTCAGTGACCACATAATAATAATAATAAATATTTATTGAATGTTTACTCTGGACCAGGGACCACTCTAAGCACATCACATGAATCCAATCTTTTTTTACTTTTCATTTGTTTTGTCAAATAGCCATATGTGGACTGGGCACAGTGGCTCATGCCTGTAATCTTAGCACTTTGGGAGGTTGAGGTGGGTGGATCACTTGAGCCCAGAATTTCGAGACCAGTCTGGCAACATAGCAAAACTCTGTCTCTACAGAAAAAAAAAAAAAAAAAAATTAGCCGGGTGTGGTGGCACATGCCTGTAATCCCAGCTTTTTGAAAGGCCGAGGTGGGAGGATCACTTGAGCCCAGGATGCAGAGGTTGCAATGAGCCAAGATAGCACCACTGCACTCCAGCCTAAGTGACAGAGTGAGGCTCTGTCTCAAAAAACAACAAACAAACAAACAAACAAATAGCCATATGTGGTGGCTACTATTATAAAGTCTTAACCTAGGAACAAGGCACAGAGAGTTTTAATAACGTGGTAAGGGCGCTAAACTTAGCAAGTGCTAGAATGGGTCTTTTAGAATCAGGCTCGTAGTTATTGGGCTGGACTGCTTCCAACACAAGTTAGCTGAACTCTTAGCAAGAAGATTCACTAATCTAAATGTCTACCATCAAAGCCTGAAAATATCAGCTGCTCTTCAATTGCTGAACTATTTCTTTTACTGCACTAAATGCATTCTTTCTTAGTAAATACTCAGATATAGGGATAAAAGTGTTATTTGAATGGTTACATGTCTTTAGCACTGGGACCTTTGGCTATCAGAATGCTTAAGTTATTAATTATATTTACATGTCTGATTGCTCCCTTCTCCATTACAGACACATTCTTCAGGACATAGGGATTCTCTCTTTAGTGTTTACTACTGTCTTCTTAGTGCTTTGCAAAATATGTGGAACAGTCTCTATAAATATTAATTAAGTGAATAAACAAATGAATGCATAAATTTGTATATCAATGGCTTCTTACAATATCATTATAAAAAAGAAATAAAATTGCAAAGTTGCTGATCCTCTTAGAAAGTGGTACAATTTTAGAGTTGAGCTCAGTTTCTTAAAATTAATACATACTAATGCACAAGGCCTTTTCCCGTGAAGCTATGTTTCAGGTAGAAAACTTTCATTGCTCATTACAGTTGATCATTGTAAGCATTTGTATGTTTCTAAACAGACAAATATAGAGTAACATGCAAAACTTTCTTGAATTTTTTTCAAGAATTTGTTAGAAAAAATTTCAAACATACAAAAAGTTCAAAGAAGTACACATAATGTCCATATACCACAATCTGACTGTTCAGTTAATGCTTTCCTATATTGTCTTAATCACAAAATCATAATCAATCTTTTACTCCAGCTTATCTACTCCTCTCCTTCTCCTCTTCCACCACCTCCTCCTCGTTTTTCCTCCTTCTTTTTCTTCTCCATCTCCTCTTCCTTCTTCTTTCTTCTTCTCCATCTTCATTTTTTTTTTTGATTCATTTACCAGCAGGTTTCTTGCTGAAATCAAAGCATGCCATTGCTAACTACTTCTGGGTAATTTTAATTGAGTAGCGTTCAATATGCATTTGCATTTTTAGGTAAAATTTATGTAAAATAAAATGTACAGACATCAAGTGTTCTATTTGATGATTTTTTATGAATGCATACAACTATGTTACTTAGCCAGCTATTCAGAATATAGTACATTATCATTACCCTAGAAATTCCTTTCATGACTGTTCTCAGGCAATCCCTACCTCCATCCAGACTGATTGATTTTCTATCCAGCAGAGGTTAGTGATGCTTATTCTATAACTGTCAGGACAACCATTCTCAGTATTTCTCAACCAGGGTGTTACTTTTTCTGAGGGTGATTTTACCTGTATTTAACAGTGCTAGGCGCCCACTACCTTCTCCTCGTTTCTGTACAGACGTTTCCTGCTGATCCATTCTGGCACAGGTTCAGGAGTGTCTCTAATGGTTTCAGACAGTTATTTCCTAACTAATCTGTAAATTGATGTTTATACAATAATCTATCTCTCGTAGTTATACTGTTTACATTAAGCTTCTGTGATTTTATTTGTTCACCTTGTTGCACTGTGGTTTGTGGAGGATGTCTGAAGACAATTGCATTAAGATAGTTGCTACTACCTAACAGAAATCATTGGGTGTACTTTTCCATTACTTACTTTATTTTCTAAAAATAAACATGTTGGATAATTAATGGTTATACTAAGATAGATGTCTTCAAAGTGGAGTGTTGAAGATAAAAACATTGGAAATTCTGTCTTTTACGTTACGAATCAAAAAACATAAAAATATTAAATTTTCATACATGAATCAATGACTGTATGGGCTGAGGCAGGAGAATGGTGTAAACCTGGAAGGCCGAGCTTGCAGTGAGCTGAGATCCGGCCACTGCACTCCAGCCCAGGCGACAGAGCGAGACTCCGTCTCAAAAAAAAGAAAAAAACAAAAAACTTACATGTTTATTGACACATTCATATTATAAAAAATGGCAGATGGCTGTATGAGAGTATTATGCAGAGTTCTGTTGAGGATTTCATTTTGAATATCTGTTAAGTCAGCTTTTTGACACATCGATCTTTTGCACTCTTTATATTCTCTTGGCGGAGAGGTCCATTTATGTGTCACTTTGCTACAGTTGAGGCTTGTGGGGAAAATGTTTTAAAAAGAAATTAACCATGTAAACAACCACTGATAGTACATATTCAAAAATAAACATCATCCATAACAGAACAGCAGAGTAAGTACATAATGTATTTATGTTTCTTTCTCTCAGCTAACTGACAAATGTTGAGACCATTCTGAATGACATGAAATGACAAAATATTTTGTCTATTTTACTATATTAACCACTAATAGGTATTTTTATACTTGGTAGTTCAATTATGTTGACTCTGTGTTTATATGGGAAGTGACGTTACTTAAACGAGTTGGCATCCTAGTCCTTGTTTGATTGCTGATTTATAGAATAATCAGATAAATCTATTAGTCAATGGCAAGTTATTAGGTATAGACTGCTAGGTTGTTTAATGACAAAGGCAGGAGGATTTGGGAAGAATGGAAAGGAGAGTGAGACCTAGTAATAGAAGGAGTTGAATAAATGTTTTTAAGAGAGTCTTGGAAAATAATTCCCCTGGTAAAAGAATTTTCAGTGGTAATGCAGGAGCTGCATTGTTCCCAAACTCTCTACTTATTTACATTCCTTTTCTTAGCTTTTTTTTCCATGTAACAATGCTTTAACAACTGGCAACTAGGCCTGAATGCATTTTCATTAGCTATAATAATAACATATTATTTTATATTATTTTAATAGAGGCTCAAGAGAAGTTACAACATAAAGCTGGCAAATATGTGTCATACTACTCTTTACACTGAGTGACAGATATCTTTTCTTCATCAAAGCAGGCTTCAACATTGAACCTTCACAAGTATTCTCATTCACAGTGTTCCCAGAAGATAAAAATGAATGAACTGAAGTTGCTATTTGGCAAAGATCTTTTGCATTTCCTAAAATAAAAAAAGGTAGAACCTTAATTGAAAATTATGGCTTTATAGACAAAGATCAGCTTTGACCTAGATCTTTAGCAAAAATGAGGCTAAGACCTCAGGGATAGAATCATGAAGATCACAGTGGAATGATTGTGAAGAATGAACCTCGGCCAGGCATGGTAGATGACGCCTGTAATCCCAGCATTTTGGGAGGCTGAGGCAGGTGGATCACTTCAGGTCAGAAGAATGAGACCATCCTGGCCAACATGAGGAAACCCTGTCTTTACTAAAATACAAAAAAAATTAGCCAGGCGTGGTGGCACGCACCTGTGGTCCCAGCTACTGAGGAGGCTGAGGCAGGAGAATCGCTTGAACCCAGGAGGCTGAGGTTGCAGTGAGCTGAGATTGCACCACTGCACTCCAGCCTGGGTGACAGAAAAAAACTCAGTCGCAGAAAAAAATAAAATGAAATAAATGAAAATAAAAAAGAATGAACCTCAAACTTGGTTCAAAATGTTCAAAATATTTAGAACTTCCTATGATGTGTGCAAAGATCAATTTAGGAATAATAGAATTCAAAATACTGGAGCTAGAGCCTGAGATATGGCTCTTCATTTCTATGTTTTAAAAAAAGCTAGCAATAAAAGAACTTAAAAGATATCAGATTTTAGGGACTATTTTGATTTTCATACCAGTGGAATCATTCTTTATCACCCAAAAGCTCCTAGAGATTTGATGACTGGTACAGCAACATTATATGTGACCCACAGACTGATGGCTCAGCTGGGAATACAGAATATTTCCTGTGCTGTGTGGGGGAAAATTTCCAAAGCCAAAGATTCCCTCTGGTCGGAGCCTTCTTTACTAGACTACCACCGTATACTTCTTCAATTTCCTTCCGTAATTTTCACATTACCAAAATAAAGGCATGAGTTGGAGAGATAAGAGGGACCACTTTTTTTTTTCTTTTGATACTTAGTGCTGTTTGTCTGCTTTGATTAAACTCTAAGTCGGTTTGAACAAAACATGACACAATTCCTAGCCTGTAGATGGCTAGAGCACCAGAGCCGTGCTCGCAGTTTATAGTCGTATTAAAGTGTATTTGATAGTAGGTAGATGCTTTTTCATTACTGCTATTTTTAATAAAACTAGTCATTTTCCACCTGGCTAGCTTCACAGGTGATACTTCTCTCTAGAAAAATTCTGGCTGTGACCAGCAGTGAGAAACACAGCACACCTATAATTTTATATAATCTTTCCCACTCTCCACATTCCCATTCCTCACCCCCTTCTCACTTTTTTCTATTGGGAATAAAGCAATTACTTGAACCTTATTCATCCAGCTAATTTGATAAACACAGGTAAAAGGGGAAAATAAAATTTTAATCTGGATAGTAATATAAGTAGCTTTTACACACCCACACTGACAGAGAATATAAGGAAAATATCGCCATCAAGGCTTAAATGAATTACCTTATGTGTGTGCATTTCTGTGTGTGTGTGATGTGTATAAATTTATACATTTGAGTTACTTTAGACAGTCTCAATTTATTTCAAGGTGAAGAGTTACCATGATTGGTAAGGGATAAAAATTCTTTTACAGGAACAACATCTATTATTGGAAACAAAGTTTATAGTTTACTTGGAATTGCTGTCAAATATATATATGGATATATATAATGGATATATATGGATATACATCTGTAATGGATATAGATTTAAAACATTCCTGGTGGGAGCAGGTGGGTTGGACTTGGATGCTGTGCTGGCTACTCAGTTGCCATCAACAGTCTTCTCACTTACTCAATAGCAACTCTACAACTGTCTACATTTTTCAGTTACTAATTAACTCAAATTCAGTAACTAATTAACTCTCTTCTAAGAATGAAAACGTTTCTTTTCAGTCCCTGCAACTATTTGATAGAATTCCCATGAGTAAGCAAAATTTTAATAGCGTGGGTGTAGAGTGAAGAGTGTTTAAGAAAAAGAATTAGTCACAAAATGTCAGGAGTTGAAATTGGGACTTTTAACAAGTTAAGCTCATTTATAGTTAAGGTAGTTTATATCCCACACAATACTTTACATGACATGAAATTCTCTAATTGTAGACATTCATGTTTGCAAAGATGGGTTCAGGTAGAGGTGCTACAAAATCGGAGAGTTAGAATTTAATTTATAGATAATTGTGGAAACATGAAAACATTTTTGCTTCTAATTACTTAATTTACATACCACCTCAATTCTCATTCCATTAATTCTCAGGAGTTAAATTGACAATTACAGTATGGAAGAAATAAAATATCACTGGGCTGAGAATTGAGAAATGTGTGTTCTGGTGCTGACTGTACTACTAAAGTTATGTGAAGCAACTATTTCAGATGCTTCAAAGGAGCTTCAATCTTAGATTTCTCATCTGGACAAAATGAAAGTTCTACCTGATATCCTTGATATTCTTAAAAACATTGAAATTTTGATTCATTAGACATATAAATATATTTAAAACTTCCTCCAAATATTTCTTATGTAACCAAGGCTGGGACCATTGATATAAATTTCTTTCTATTTCTTACATTTCATAGTTTTTAATTAAAGCTTTTGAGAAAGTAAATGCTCAGTAAGCGTTTGACAGATACAAGGGTGGGCTGATAAATACAAAAAAGTATCCCCAAATCTCAGAGGCTTAACATAATAAAGTGTATTTCTTGCTCACATAGCATCCCTACATGGGTGGGGCTGGGAGGATGATATGTTTCATTTAGTTATTCAGGGACTCACACCTTTTCACACTGTGATGATATCATCCTCAACACATTTCTCTCTAGACACAACAAAAGAGCAAGAAAGGAAAATATTGTTATTAAAGGTTTAATTTTTGAATTGGCCAAGTCTAGAAGTGGCATTCATTATATTAACCAATATGCTATTGGGCAACAATAGTCATATGGCCCAATTCAGAAACAGGAGGCTGCGAAATGTAGTGTTGCTGTCCACATAGGAAGAAATGAAAAAATTTGGTGAAGATATAGAATTTTGTCTGCCTTGGATATGGACATATAAAGCCTATCTTATGTTTTTTTCACCTTTACTCTGAACAAAACAAATAAAAACGTAAACATTAGGATAGCATTATTGAACTTATATGAAAAACTTCTTCAGATGACATCTTACATCTAGAGTTAACACACCTTGAGTTCTGGCAGATACTGCCTTTGGAAAATAGAGTCTAGTTATCCTGAATTATCTGAATAGGCCCAATTTAATCACATGAACCTTGAAAACTGGAAAAAAAACAAAAGTGTTGGTCAGAGAATGATGTGATGATAGAAGAAGGGGCAGGAGAAGTTTGAAGAGTGAGAGGAACTCTGCCTGCCTAAGTTCCTCTTATTCTTGACTCAAAGTCAAGACTTCTGAGTTATTGACTTTGAAGATGAAGGAAGGGGTCACTGAGCAGAGACATGTGGGCAGTCTCTACCAGGTGGCCAATAGCTCAGCTAGCCAAGAAAAAGAAAAAGAAAGACCTCAGTTCTACAGCTGCAAGAAACTGAATGAGCAAAGAACTAGTTTATCCCATAGAATCTTCAGTAAGAAACACAGCCCAACTAACACCTTGATTTTAGTCCAGTAAGACCCATGCCAAACTTCTGGCCTACAGAACTGTGAAATAATAAATTTTCATGTTACAAGCTGCCTAATTTTGTGGTGATTTATTATGCCTGTCATAGAAAACTAAAATCCTCTCTTATCAGCATACTTACTCTTTCTTCTTGCCGACTAACAAGTGTTAAGGTTTCTGAAGTTAGAAAAAAGAAAAAGGAAAAAGATCTGAAAATCTTTCCCATAGTAAATTATTTAAAACTTTTATGTTATGCCTACCATGACAGTATGTGTATTTTAAAAGACAATTGTCTAGAAATGATGAGGCGTGCCGCCTAAAGAAAAAAGTATCAGGCCGGGTGCGGTGGTCAAGCCTGTAATCCCAGGCACTTTTGAGCGAGACGGAGCGGATCACAAGTCAGGAGATCGGACCATCCTCGAATTATGGTGAACCCCGTCTCTTGCTGCTCTTTTTCTTTGGTTGAGATACTAAAAATACAAAAAAACTAGCCGGGCGAGTTGCGGGCGCTGTAATCACCGCTACTCGGAGGCTGAGGCAGGAGAAGGTGTAAACCCGGGGGCGGGGCTTGCAGTGAGCTGAGATCCAGCACTGCACTCCAGCCTGGGCCACAGAGCAAACCTCCGTCTCAAAAGAAAGAAGAAAAAAAAAAAGAAAAAAAAAAAAAAAAAAAAAAAAGTTATTCATGGTCAAAACTAATTTAATGGTAAAATACACGGGGCAAAGAACCTTCTTAGTAACTTTTCAACATTATTTCTATAGGAAAGTGTATGAATTTTTAAATAGATACATAATATTTGTACATATTTATGGAGTACATGTAATATTTTGGTGCAAGCATGCGATGTGTAATGATCAAATCAGGAAAATTAGTATACCCATCACCTTATACATTTCCTTGTGTTGAGAACATTTCAAATCTTCTTGCTATTGTGAAATATTCAATACAATATTGTCACTCTATTGTGCTATCAAACACTAGAACTAATTTCCTCTAACTGATTTTATGTTTGTACCCTTTCTTCATCCCCTTCATGCAAAGGCACCCTTCCCGGTCTCTCATATCCAACATTGCACTATCTACCTTCATGAGATTAAATGTTTTGCTCTCGCATATGAGTGAGAACATATAATATTTGTCCTTCTGTGCCTAGTTTATTTTACTTAGCGGCCTCCAGCTCCATCCATGTTGCTGTAAATTGCAGGATTTTATTCTTTCTTTATGTCTGAATAGTATTCCATTGTGTATACACACCACATTTTCTACTGATGGATACTTAGGTTGATTCCATATTTTGCCTATTGTGAATAGTGCTGCAATAAATATGGGGGTGAAGATATCACTTTGATATACTAATTTCCTTCCTTTGAATAAATTCCCAGTTGTGAGATTGCTGGCTTTTATGGTAGCTTTATTTTTAGTGTTTTGAGAAACCTCTATACTGTTTCCCAATATGGCTGTACTAATTTACACTCCCACTTACAGTGTATAAAAGTTCCTTCAGAAAAGTCATGCTTTTGCAGAGCATGAGATCTACTGAAGCATGTGTTATACAAATGTGCACGTAACCGCCAGGCGCGGGGGCTCACTCACGCTTGTAATCCCAGCACTTTGGGACGCTGAAGCGGGTGGATCACGCAGTCGGGAGCTCGAGACCATCCTGACTAACACGGTGAAACCCCGTCTCTACTAAAAATACAAAAAATTAGCTGGGCATGGTGGCTGGAGCCTGTAGTCCCAGCTACTCGGGAGGCTGGGGCAGGAGAATGGCGTGAACCCGGGAGGCGGAGCTTGTAGTGAGCCGAGATCGCACCACTGAACTCCAGCCTGCACTCCAGCCGGGGCGACAGAGCGAGACTCCCTCTCAGAAAAAAAAAAAAAAAAAAAAAAAGTACATGTAACTAGAAGGACTAGAAGGATGAAAGCAGGAAAGTGATAGAGAATTTGGAAATTATCACCTATCAAGAATTATTAAAAGGATAAATGATCTGGAGTAAAGATGACTTGATAGAAAATGCTAACTGTCCTCAATTATTATTAAGAAAAAGTGACAATGGGAGAAGTGAAATAATCTGTGTTTACTTCAGAAGTCATATTTAAAGTACTTCGTGCAAGTTATATAAAAGATGTATGAGACAATAGAATATTTTGAGACACTAGCCAGCATAGTGGTGCTCCCATCCACACACGTGCATCTGCTGATCTGTGATGTTACCCTTCTTTCTACTCAGACAGCATTTAGGGTATTTAATGGTATATTCCAGAAAAAAGGGTGAGAGAGGAAAAACAGCAAAATAGAGTAATGGGTGGTGAGCTTTAGGGCTTCCGATAAGGTTTTAAAAAATAAGAAAAACAATTTTGAGCAAAAGCTTCTGAACTTCAGATGCTTGGGTTCTGGAGTATCAAATTCACAACCAAGAGAGGTTGAATAATCAGAACAAAACACATTACTGCTGAGTACAAATAATTTTGAGGATTGGATAAAATACATTATAAAATGAGATGAAAAAGAGAGACTACTGGGTATGGGATGAGGAAACAAAGCAGGCAGAGCTCCTCAGTGGACAGAGCCATCCTAACCATCAAACAAATGAAGGCTATTTGTTGCCACTGCTAGGGTATCCTATAGGAACATATTCAGGACCAACAATTTTTTAGTCGGCATGTGGCTGAGTATTTTAGACCACAGATTCTGAGAAATGTTAATAGTTTACCTCTATTTTGTCACTCACTCTCTGCCATCGAAACGAGTATATTTCCCATTGATCGTCTAAGAGGGATTATGTTTGTGTGAGAAACTTCATAATTTGTCAACACCATTGAACTTGTATTTCTTATATTTTATATCCCATTATAAATGCACCTCCAACAGTTAGGATAATTCAGGAATGAAAAGTGAAAGCCCATGGAGTGCCTTATTGTTTATTATTATTATTATTATTATTAATATTTATTATTATTATTTTGGGACAGAGCCTCACTCTGTCGTGCAGGCTGGAGTGTACTGCCGAGATCTCGGCTCACTGCAACCTCCGCCTCCTGGGTTCACGCCATTCTCCTGCCTCAGCCTCCCAAGTAGCTGGGACTACAGGCGCCCACCACCACACCCAGGTAATTTTTTGTATTTTTAGTAGAGACGGGGTTTCGCCGTGTTAGCCAGGATGGTCTCAATCTCCTGACCTTGTGATCCGCCTGCCTTGGTTTCCCACATTGCTGGAATTACAAGCGTGTGCCACTGTGCCCAGCCGTGTCTCGTTATTAGACATCTCTGAGTTGGAGCTAGATATGATACAAAAGATGCTATGTGGGGTGGTGCATAGATCCTATTTTTTTTTTTTTTTTTTTAGTGTTGGTGAAATGCCATGCCCTCTCAAGTAACTGAAAGTGTCCCATTTAAAATGAATATAACGATTATATATGCTTGAGAAATTCTTAGTTACTGCAGGATTTCACAAAGCCTTTGATATCCTAATATATTCTGTAAATCTTCAAGAGAGAAAAAAAGTATACAGGACTTCCCAAACTTAATTAGCCATGGAAACTCTTTGATTTACTCTTCATTTTTAGAAAAATCTATTCACATCTTACAGAACATTATTTTTTTAACAGCTGGGAAATGATGGAGCAAATGGCCACTGAGTTCCACTAAGCTCTAAAATTTTCTAACTCTGATCACATTTTTTTTTCTTGTGTCTAAGCAAACAAAAGTAAATGGGACAGATCAGAGCAGCATAGTTAATTCAGAAAAAGACATTAGAATATATAAAATTTGTGTACATAAAAGCCGAAAATTCAAACAAAGGAAATTGAATATTTATACAGTTCAGAAATCTATTTGGCTATTGTTGAAAAAAAGTTAAATTTATATAACATAGTAGTTGGAGTAAATAATAAATTACTGTTGACAAATAGCTGTCCATTGCAACATTATTTTTTTAAGCTGTGGGTACAGAATCAGGGACCTAAAGTCTTTCCATTTTCCATTTCCTGAGATGTTGTTCTCATTTGATTGGTTGAAACTTGGATTTCAAATATTGTACATCTTGGTTCCAGCTTATAGGAAGGGACAGCAGCATACATGAAGAGGTGCAGATGCACAGGTATAGAAAATTTGAATATGATACCCATCACTACCATCCATCTTTCATCAGTGATGACATCGTAACATGAACAGATCTAAATGCATGCTTGGAAATGGATTCTCTCACTGAACAACTGTGTGTCACCTACAACTCCATTACAACACAATGACAGAATGGATTCAAGTACACAAATAGCCATCTCCACTGGACACATAAGGAAATGTATTTTAAATAGCTCAAGAGATAGACATACACACACATACACACATACACACGAGAGGTCTTCAAAAATTTCGTGGAAAATGCACATTATGAAAAAACAATGCATGGATTTCAATGCTTCTGTAAACCCAATATAAATTTGTACTAAACTGCTTTAATATATCTGAACAGGATCTAGTCTGAGACACTGAGAAGGATAAGACAACAGTTTGAAAAAAGCCTCTGTAAGATCAACATGCATTCTGCTAAAATTAAAGCAAGAACAAACATCAAATTTATGGCAGAGTGTGGGTGGAAGAATGGTGAAATTATTGATGCTTTACCAAAAGTTTATGAGGACAATACTCCAAAGAAATCAGTAGTATACAAAAGGATAACTTGTTTTAAGAAAAGATGAGATGATGTTGAAGATGAAGCTCTCAGTGGCAGACCATTGACATCAATCTGTGAGAAAAAATTAAGTCTTGTTTGTGCCCACATAGAAGACAACAGACAATTAACAGCAAAAGCAATAGCCAACACCATAGAATTCTCAAGTGGTTCTACTTTCTTTTTTTTTTTT
>NW_016803991.1:2916514-2919703 GCF_001698545.2 Rhinopithecus bieti
GATGTTCCCCTTCCCGAGTCCAAGTGATCTCATTGTTCAGTTCCCACCTATGAGTGAGAACATGCGGTGTTTGGTTTTCTGTTCTTGTGATAGTTTGCTAAGAATGATGGTTTCCAGCTGCTGGAAAAAACTGCTTTAAAGTTCATATGTATAATTCTTTAATGCTCTAATGTGTGTTTGCCTGTTCATTCTTCTAGCTAAACTTTTTTTTCACAAAAGGTTTAATTTTTAAAAACTTATTTTCTGAGATAAACTTTGCAATTTACTTATTGTTCCTACTTTTTTCCTTTGTTTCTCATCCATTAACTTTAGGTTTTCTGTTTATTATATATAATTAATATTATTATTAATTTTGTACTTTTTTGGTTGTTTCTCAGTTTCCTAAGTCCTAGTGTATTTTCTTCTGAAGGTGTTTATGACTTTTACTTATTTTCCGAGTAAAGTATTTCTGGGTCCTTTAGATTTGATGTAAATTTATCATTAAAATTATTTTCAAAGATATTTCATAATTGATTATTTAATTTATGCTTTCAGCCAAGGGTTATCGTGGTAAAAGTGTTTTAGTTTATAAAATCCCTACTTCTAAATAGTTGTTGATATACATTTGTCAGTTATGAGATTGATATTTTTATGTGCTTCCAGAAATATAATTTCAAGTTATATAAATTCCTTATATACCTATTAAGCTTAATCTGTCGATACTTTTATTCAGTTTATCTATTTTCTTTTTTTCTTTTCTTAACGTTATATCTGACAATTCTGGAAGAGGTGTTTTAAAATCTACCAGTGTCATTTTATTTTTATGAAGATTTCTGTACCTGGCAGCTTTATTCAGAAAACAAAACACATCAATTACTTCGAGCAGGGAGAGACTGAATCAGGTGAACTGGATACTGATAGAAGTATTAGAAAGCCTGGAAGAACAAAAGTCAGGGAGTACCCAGTACCCCTCAGCTGCACACTGATTCCGAGAGTCAGGAAGAGCCAAGAACCTCACACAACTCTTGTTGACCACAACTACCTCCGAAATCACAGCAGCTGTTTCCTAGGAAAATGCACAAAGCCCGTTAGAAAATAATCTTATGTCTGTAAGGCTGCCTGAGGAAAAACAGTATGATTTTAATTTTTCTTTTTTCTTTCAAACCTCATCTGTTTCTTGGAAATAAATTTTCACACTAATGAATGACCAACAGGTAACCTGTTACGTTCTGCCTGTATTTCTATTAGATTTAAAACTTACATTTTTAGTTGTGGTGTGGTTTTATGCATACAGGTTTAAATGCATTTTACACTCTTCAATTACATTGCTGTGTTTAATTGCATAATTTCTTCTTTTTTCTCTCTGTAGTATTTGATCATATATTTAATCTGATTTTCACATTGTCATTTTCCTTCCTTCCTTCCTTCCTTCCTTCCTTCCTTCCTTCCTTCCTGCCTTCCTGCCTTCCTGCCTTCCTGCCTTCCTGCCTTCCTGCCTTCCTGCCTCCCTTCCTCCTTCCTTCCTTTCCTTCTGTTGTTACTTTCTTCTCTCTTTTTTTCTTGGTTTTGTTTTGTTTTGTTTTGTTTTGTTCTGTTTTGCATTCATCTAATATCTCTTTGGATACCCACTTAAAATTTATTTTATTTTAAAAAAATTTCAAATTTACAAATGACTTACAAAGGTAGAATATGGTTCACGTATACTTTTCTCCCAGATTTCTATAATCTTAACATCTTACATAAATATGATATATTTATCAAAACTAAAAATTATATTGCCACAATACTATTAACAAAATTAGAGTCTTTATTTGGAGTTTTTTCATTGTTTCAATATACGTCCATTTCCTGTTCCAGTATCCAATCCAGAATACCATGCTGCATTTAGCCATCATGTAGTAAATACTACTCCAACCTGTGATCATTTCTCAAGCTTTTCCTGTCTTCATGACTTTGACACTTTAAGGAATACCGGTAATGTATTTTATAGAATGTCCTTCAATTTTGGTTTGTCTGACGTGCTCTCTTGTTTAGACTGGACTTATTAATTTTTAGAAAAAATACCACAGAGTTGAAGTGCCCTTCTCATCAAATCATATCAAGAGGTTTATGAATCCACATGGTTTATCACTGATGACATTATCCTGATCACTTGGTTAAGGTGGTGTGTACCTAGTTTTTCCACTGTAACATCATTATTTTTCCCTTTCCACAACCTCCTTGTTAAATGTGTGTCACTAAGTCCAGTTTACACTCAAGGTGAGGAAAGTAAGCTCTCTCCACAGGAAGAAGTGTATCAAGAATTGGTAGACAAGTGATAAAATTGTCATGACAATTAATAGTTGGGCACAATGTTTGGGAGCTAAGCAACCATTGTGCTTCCTTTTAAAGTTTTATCCGGTAGTTTCAGCACTCACTGGTGGATCCTGCTTTGGGCAATTATAACTGGTGTTCTAATCCTGACTTTATTTTTATCATTGTTTCTACAGTTATTAATTTGAAACCTTTTGTAAGAAAAATTTGTTACTGCTCCTGCACTCATTTATTTGCACAATTGTCTGTTTATTTTGGTGTGTACTTATGGGAATTTATTTTATTCTTTAAGTTTTAACCCAGTACTAGCTCTTTGTATTTTGTTGCTAAGATCATTCCAGCTACAGTCATTGCATGTAAGTGGAAGCAGCAGCACTTTCTGTTGCTACAAGATGCAACAGGCTCATCTTATGTTTGTCTTGTCCCAAGCCAAGAATCATCTGTTTCTCCAAGGAGTTCTGGGCACGAATTATGCTCATTACTATTGGGGTGCACTGTTTCTACACCTCAGTAAAAAGAGACAGAAAATATGTGGGCTGAGTGTGGTGGCTCATGCCTGTAATCCCAGCACTTTGGGAGGCTGAGGCATAGAGATCATCTGAGATCAGGAGCTCAAGACCAGCCTAGTCAACGTGGCAAAACCCCGTCTCTACTAAAAATACAAAAATTAGCTGGGAGTGGTGGTAGGCACCTGTAATCCTAGCCTTGGGAGGCTGAGGTAGGAGAATTGCTTAAACTTAGGAGGTGGAGGTTGGACAGTAAGCCGAGACTGAATAGTAAGCCAAGACTGTGCCACTGCACTCCTGCCTGGGAGACAGAGCAAGACTCCATCTCAAAAAGAAAAAAAAAAAAAAACAGGTGTGCACACCAACTGATGTATTCATATATATATATATA
>NW_016803991.1:2923067-2927496 GCF_001698545.2 Rhinopithecus bieti
CTGACCAAGAAGCTGTTAATGTGGAAATGAGTTAGTAGAAAAGAACTTCTTTTTTTCTTTATACATTTTGTATTGCTTGTTATGCATATTTTACAATTAAATTAAAATTAAATAAAATCTTCAAAAATAATTTGCATAAAAAAATTTAAGGCCAGGCATGGTGGCTCATGCCTGCAATCCCAGCACTTAGGGAGGCCAAGGTGGGCGAATCATCTGAGGTCAGGAATTGGAGACCAGCCTGGCCAACATGCCGAAAGCCCATTTCTACTAAAACTACAAAAATTAGCCAGGCATGGTGGCACCCACCTGTAATCCCAGGTACTCGGGAGGCTGAGGCAGGAGACACACTTGAGCCGGGGAGGCAGAGGTTGCAGTGAGCCAAGATAGCGCCACTGTACTCCAGCCTGAGTGACACAGGAAGACTCCATGAAAGAATGAAAGGGGGGGGGGGGGGGGGGGGAAGGAGAGAGAGAGAGAGAAAGAAAGAAAGAGAGAGAGAGAAAGAAGAAATTTTAAAGTACACAAAATTTCAAAAAAATCACAATGAAAATGTAAATACGTATTAACTGCAAATAAATCAAAATTTTTAAATCCTTAGTATTTAAGCTCAATATAATACTTGAGGATTTGCATAAGCTAAGTAAGAAAAACATAGAGTCAGCAAAAGATAAACTGGGAATAAATTTCAGACAACTTAGAAAGGAAGAAATATCTAAATAGATGTTCAAATGTATAACAATTTGGAGAAATAATTATAACTACGAAGTTACTACTTGTCACCTAATTAGCAAAGATGTACTTAAAATATTGGTGAGAGTACAGCATGAAAAATACTACAACACTCTGTTGACAGGAGTGTAAATTAGCACATATTTTGGATAGACCTTTGACAGCCTATTTTAAGTTATGTAAAATATTAATATGTTATGATCAAAAGATTGTAACTTTAGAAATATATCTTAAGAAAAATACTGTAATACAAAAAAGTATGATTAAACTTGAAGAACTATAATCATTGTGTATTATTATAAATTAAAATTAATACTAAGTTAATCATAAGAAAATAACTTGTAACCAAACAGAATAGTAAGCAACAGTAAAAGTGACACTTTACTCTTTTAATGCCAAGAAAAAATGCACTAAGCATCTTTATATGTTTAAATAATTATACCCATATAATGTAAAGTAACATTTTGTATAGTATTTTGATTTTTGTATAGAGTATTAATTATAAATAAATGCNTTAATACAATACCACTTCAACATATGAATTTTGGGGGGGATACAACTTAATTCATAACATAAGATAAATGAAAACATCAATAGCTGTTTTACGTTTACAGTAATCATCACATATAAATAGGAAAATATTTATTTAAAAATAACAAAAATATAAATCAATATGAATATACTTAACACAGCAGAACTACACACTTACAAATAACTAAGGTGGTAAATTTTATATGTGTCTTAACACAATAAAAAAATGAAAAAAGAAGTAAGAACAAAGATAACATAGATCTCTGACCTATACAAAGAAAATAATAAGAACTTATCAAAGTATAAAATTATTGGAGCTAATATAAAGCTGTACTGTATTCTTTGATGATATAACTCAAATTCATTTGAAAATCTTTATTTAAATGTTTATAATTGTAATGGGTTGAATGGTGCCCATGAAAAATATATGTCCAAGTCATAATTTCTCGTACCTGTGAATGTGATCTTATTTGGATTAGGGCTTTGCAATCGTAGTTAAATTAAAAATCTCAAGATGAGAACATCCTGGTTTTTCAGTGATCCTAAATCCAATGATTCATGTCTGTATATATATATACACACATGTATATACACACATATACATATATATGTATATGAGAGATTCTGAGACAGCAATAGAAGAGAGACACTGGGAAAAGTTGAATGAAGACAGGGATACAGATTGGAGAGAAGCTTCTACAAGCTCAGCCAAAGACTTCTAGAGCCACCAAAAGCAAGAAGACGGGAATGGACCAGAATTCTCCAAGCCTCCAAAAGGCAACAATGCTGCCAACAACTTGATTTTGGAATTCTGGCCTCTGGAACTGTAAGAGAATATACTTCTGTCATAAGTCCCCAAGTTTGTGGTAATTTGTTATAGCAGCCCTAGGAAACTAACAGAGTACTTGCAGTACACACAGAATTAGATGAATTAAATAAAATGATATTAAACCTTATGTAAGAATGCAGTAAATTTTTTTTTTTTTTTTTTTTTTTTTTTTTTTTTGAGAAGGAGTCTCGCTCTGTCACCCAGGCTGGAGTGCAGTGGCCAGATCTCAGCTCACTGCAAACTCCGCCTCCCGGGTTTACGCCATTCTCCTGCCTCAGCCTCCCGAGTAGCTGGGACTACAGGCGCCCGCCACCTCGCCCGGCTAGTTTTTTGTATTTTTTTAGTAGAGACGGGGTTTCACCGTGTTAGCCAGGATGGTCTCGATCTCCTGCCCTCATGATCCGCCCGCCTCGGCCTCCCAAAGTGCTGGGATTACAGGCTTGAGCCACCGCGCCCGGCCGAATGCAGTAAATTTTAAAGAACAAATAAGAGTATGAAAAAATAGCCTAATAAAGCACATGACGCACTAGACATTAAATTATAGGGCACCCGTCCTTAAATCAACACAAAATAATTATGATTATGACATAAGTATTTTTAGAGTACATCAATTTGAAACAGACCCAAAATATAAAAATAATGTTTATATTTTATATAATTTTCATATTGTAAATTATATAAATTCATATTTTATATAAATTTTTATATCTGAAATATAAAAATAAGAAGTTAATGCATGACCAAGGACCTAATTGGATTCAGAGACAAAATGTAATTTAATTTAGAAATAATACTGGTACAGTATTATTATCTTCTGGAGAAAATAAAATTTGGATCCCTTATCAAACCTATATCAAAAATTAAATTCATATATAATAGAGATTGAACTGTGTTTTAAAAAATTCTTAAGTAAAGGACTTGGGTACTGCATTCAAACTCTATGATTCCTTAGCTGGGCCTCGTGATGCACACCTGTAGTCCTAGCTACTCTGGAAGCAGAGACAAGAGTACTGCTTGAGCCCAGAAATTTGAGGATACAGTGAGCTATGATCACACCACTGCACTGCAGCCTGGGCAACAGAGGGAGACCCTGTCTCTAAAAGGATTGAATAAATAAAAGATTTTTTAAAAATCTACGACCTTAAAAGAAACTAGAGAGAGTTTCAGCAACAAAGAAATATTGGAATATTTAAAGATATTAAAATTAAAAACAAAAACTTTTGTAGAGCAGGCAACAGATGAAACAAAGTCAAGAAACCAATATTAAGACAAAATTAGTAAATTATATCATGGTTGATAAAAATGTTAAGATTTGAAATATATATGCATAATACAATGTATATACATAGAACTCTTCATATTAATGAGAGGCAAATATTCTAATGGAGAAATAGGCAATTCATGGAGAAGACATTTAAAACACTGACAAAATTATGAAAAGGTACTCAAATAGAGAAAAACCAAGACAAGTCATAACAAGATATCAATTTATAACCATCAAACTGGGGGGAAAAAGGACAATAATTACTACTGCTGATGTCAAGAGGGAATTCTTAAAAACTCACTGGAAATTCTCCCATATATGCCTCTTTAAAAACAAAATATATTATAATATATTAAATGTGTATACTTTCACTCAGAAATACCACTTTTACAAATATATCTCATAGATAAAATCTCATATACAAAAAGGTCTTCATAAAAATGTTGAGATTGCTCAACATTTTTAGAACAACAAAACACTAGAAAAAGTGAATGTCCATGAACATATCACCATTATAGGAGAAGTGGTTTAATAAATGACGACATGATTTCTACTACATAATGCCATGTAGAAATTTTAAAATATGGTATTATTCTGACTGTGAACTTAAGTGACTTTTCATGATATACACCAATATCTTTTTAGAAACTACAATGACACATAATTATTATCTAAGTAACAAGAAAATATGAAAGTGTTTTTAGGACAAATAATGTGAGATCAATGTTTAGGTGATGTTGGAAAAGAAGAGGAGAGAAGGAAGGAGGCAAGCAAACATGAAAACCAGGAAATAGGCCGGGCGCGGTGGCTCAAGCCTGTAATCCCAGCACTTTGGGAGGCCGAGACGGGCGGATCACGAGGTCAGGAGATCGAAACCATCCTGGCTAACACGGTGAAACCCCGTCTCTACTAAAAATACAAAAAACTAGCCGGGCGAGGTGGCGGCGCCTGTAGTCCCAGCTACTCGGGAGGCTGAGGCAGGAGAATGGCGGGAACCCGGGAGGCGGAGCTTGCAGTGAGCTGAGATCTGGCCACTGCACTCCAGCCTGGGTGACAGAGCGAGACTCCGTCTCAAA
>NW_016803991.1:2929749-2953823 GCF_001698545.2 Rhinopithecus bieti
ATAGCCCACTTTTTTTCGTTGTTTTTTTTGTTTTGTTTTTTTTTTTTTTTTTTTGCTATTACTTCACAACTTTGATCAAAGAATTATCCATTAGCCAGAACCCCAAAGAAAGGCAAAGGGCCTCAGGCATCTTAAAATGTTTTGCTGGCCACAAAATTTTTCAAGATGCATATACTCCCATAAAACAAGGACATACCAATTATAACTTGAGGTCTGCAATCTAAGTGTTGGCTCCTAAAACTAAAGTCTGTTAATTTTCACCCCAATAGTGCTTATCTTCCCAGGTATGGAACAGAAACAAGATGATGTCAATCATTCTTTCCCTTACCTCTCCTTCTTCCTACTTGTCTTACCCACTTTAAGGAACTGTGTAAGTAATAAACCTCCTGAGAAACTATTCAGATGACTCCAGCCACAGATATGTCTGTGACTTGTGTTTTTCCAGGCGTGCCCTCAAGCTCTAGCTTAATAAACCTCTATTGGTTGAGACTCTTGACTTGGTTACTCCTTTAATTTAACTAGAATATATTTAATGCAACTGCACCCAGATCTCCCAGGTCAAATCCTATGCTCTTTTTCTCTCTCACATCCCCTTGTGTATTGATTAAGAATTGACCCTTTATGTGTTTCTTGTATGGTGATTGCTATCTTTATTCTGATATGCTTATCTTCTTGTGGTTACAGATTAAATCACTCCTTCTGAGAGCTAGGGACAGAATTGTCCTTGAAAAATGGAGATACTCATGATATCAGTCATTATTGAATCTGGTAAGTTTTTCGTTTTCCTTTTTTTAAAAAAGTGAGTTCTTGCTGTTTTAATGAAACAAATTGAGAAATTATTTTCTAGTAGAAATACATGGGCATTAGGTGTCATTAAAATTAAAATTCAGAAGTGTTCAATCTCAAAGCAACATTTTATAGCTTTACAAATTGGTTAACAGATCTTAAATCAAAGGCCACCACTTACAGATCAAAGCAGTATGCCTTCAAATGGTTGAACTATATGGTATGTGAATTATGTTTCAATAAATCTATTTCAGAACAAAACAAAATGTGTAACTTTTAAACTGAGACAAAGACATTTCATCTATCAATGGAAAGAAATGAAGTCAACAGAAAAATAATATATACATTTTATGAGCTTGTTCTTATTTATTTCTGCCATCATACACTCACACACACACACACACACACACATATATATATATGGCATATATACATACAAGATGGCAGAAATAAATAAGAATATAGCAGTTAGTAAATAATATAAGTGAAATAAACTAAAAGTAATAGTTTTCAGATTAAAATTTAAAATACAATAATATGTTCTCTATAAAAGATGTAGTTTAAAAAAGAAAGACAAATGTTAAAAACTAAAACCAATGAACCAAGCCAATATGGGGAGAGCAATGTTTTAGAAATCCTACATTCTGTCAAAATAAAATCGGGAAATGTTGAGAAATACTGTTAAAAAAGAAATATACCACAGTAAACATAACCCAGAATACAGCCTCAATATATACTGAATAATTGACAGCACTACAGAAAAACATATAGATCAACATTTTAACCTGAAAATCCTAATACACCTTTCTCAGAAGGTGGTAGAACAAGAAGAATAAAAGTAAGACCAATAAAGAAGACGTCTAGCTTCAGTTCCAACATGTACAGGGTGTGAAGTTGTCACTCTCATTATAAAAACAAGAAAAAGTCAAACAAATTAAAGACCAATGACTTTTCTCAAACCTTTCATGGATTAGAGCTTAGAGAACAAACTTCACCGCAAATCCAGAGTCACAGCCAAGATCAGTTTACCTGGAGCAGAAGCCATAAACTTACAGGTACCCTCAAATGGTAGTTTTGATGAATTGCTATAGGCTGTGTGTAGATTACCACGAGAGTGAGAAAACCTCTGGGGGCAGCAGTCGTGAATGGGGTGACCCCAGTCTTGGGTGGGGATCTCAGTTTACTTTGAGAAACCCCATCAGGTTCTCACATAATAATGCCAAAAAAGATCCTGTCTGGCAGTGAGAGGGATGAGATGTCCACAACCAAGACACACATGTTAATGGAAAAATCATGTAGCAGAGCCTTATCTAACCTGGGGAAGGCATATTCCTAATATTCAGGCTCTCCATAGCCTTTTCGTTTCACCAAAGGGGAGGGAAGCTATATCACTGAAAAAATACTGGTGAAGGTCACAACACCAAGACATACTAAAATACTGAGATTTTATCATAGAATTTTATTGTAAGATTATAGACTTGGTGGCCTCCCCCACACTTTAACACTGGTGAATTGCAGCTGAACTAGCTGCAAGATGCAGACTCTCTGAGAAGGAGAGTACTGAGAGAAGTCCAAAGTCAAAAGACACATGGACCAGTTGAACAGACTACAGAACCCAGAAATAAAGCCACACACCTCAATCATCTGATCTTCCACAAAACTGACAATAACAAGCAATGGAGAAAGGACTCTCTAGTTAATAAATGGTGCCAGGATAACTGGCTAGCCATATGCAGAAGATTGACTGGAGCTCTATCTTTAACCATATACAAAAATCAACTCAAGATGGATGAAAACATAGGACACAGGGATGAAAATATAGAAAATACCCTTCTGGACATTGGCCCTGGCAAAGACTTCATGATGAAAACTCCAAAAGTAATTGCTACAAAAACAAACGTTGACAACTGGAATCTGATAGAACTAAAGAGCTTCTTCACAGCAAAAGAAACCACCAACAGAGTAAAGAGACAACCTACAAAATGGGAGCAAATATTTGCAAACTAGGCATTCAACAAAGGTCTACAGTCCAGAATGTATAAAGAACTGAAATCAGCAAGCAAAATCAACTTCATTAAAAAATGGGCAAAGGCATGAGCAGAGACAATTCTCAAAAGAAGACATACATGCAGTCAGCAAGAATATTAAAAAATGTCCAATATCACCAATCATTAGGGAAATGCAAATCAAAACCACAATGAGATACCATCCCACACTGGCCAGAATGGCTATTACTAAAAAGTCAAAAAACAACAGATGCTGGAGAGGTTGCAGAGAAAAAAGAATACTTGTATGCTGCTGATGGGAATGTAAATTAGTTCAGCCACTATGGAAAGCAGTCTTGATTTTTTTCAAAGAACTGAGAACTACCATTTGACCCAGCAACCTCATTATTTGGTATTCACCCAAAGGAATATAAATTGTTCTACCATAAAGATACATACATGGGTATGTTCATTGCAACACTATTCACAATAGTAAAGACATGGAGTCAACCTAGATACCAATCAATGATAGACTGGATAAAGAAAATATGAGACAGGTATACCATGGAATACTACATAGGATAAAAAAGAAAGAAATCACATCTTTTGCAGCAAAATGAATGCAGATGGAGGCCAATATCCTAAGCAAATAAATGCAGAAACAGAAAACTAAATACCCCAAATTCTTTCTTAAAAGTGGGAGCTAAATATTGAGTACACATAGACACAAAGAACGGAACAACAGACACCAAGGCACACTTGAAAGTGGAGGGTGGGAGGAGGTGAGAATTGAAAAGAGCTACCTATAGGGTATTAGGCAGATTATCTGGTAACTAGGTAATTAGTTATTAGCAGTGACAAAATTATCTGTACATCAAACCCCTATGGCACACAATTTTCCCATGTAACAACAAATCTGCACATGTATCCCTTGGAGCTAAAATAAAAATCAGAAAGGAAAAAAAGAAAGTAGAGACAAAAACAAAAACACTAGAGAAATTGAACCCTCTGGCCCCTACAGCTATAACAAATGTTAAGTACTGTACAACTCATAGTCAGATTAACATAAATTCACACACTCAAAACCCATTTACCTAAATTCTATTACCTGATACAACAAGACCCCATTTTCCAAGTAAAATTACAAGACATGGTAAAAGGTAAGAGAAAAAAGAGGTCTGAAAAGACACAGCAAACATCAGAACCAGATTCATATCAGAATTGTTATTTGGGAAATAAAATAAATAATAATAAATTTGTTAAGACCTCTGCTTTAATTTGATCAGGTTTTTCCAGAGAAACAGAACCAATAAAATGTGTGTGTGTGTGTGTGTGTGTGTGTGTGTGTGTGTGTGTGTGTGTGTGTTTTCAAACGGCTTTGTAATTCAGCCAGCTGCAGAATGTGATCCTGATTTTGCATTTAATTTCTAACAAAATCAGTTCTGTGGCTATAGGAGATAAGATTCTCCTTTAGGGCACACATAGAAACTTTAAGTTTATTTGTACAGCACTTAAATTGAGAATTTGAATCCCAGAGCTCATAATTTTCTTCCAACACTTTTTGTTCACCTACAGTAAGAGCAACCAGCAAATCTTATTAAATTAGTTTTCCAAAATTGCTTGAAAGTATCACATACATGGTCACTCAGCTCCTTGCTTCTTATAAATGGTTGATTCGGTATATCCAATGCAAATATTTGGCACATCTCTATTGCCAGACCATGCCAACAAATTTTAGTGTTCTTTTTTCTAGTAAGGAAATAGAATCCTTACCATCTTTACATTTAATCAGTTTAAAGAGCGAACTCCAGCAACTCCATGATATGGTTTACATTTGTGTCCCCACCAAATCTCACGTCCAATTGTAATCTCCAATGTTGGAGGTAGCGCCTGGTGGGAGATGATTGGATCATGGGGGTGGATCCTTCATGCACAGTTTAGTACCATCCCTTTGGTGCTGTTCTCATGATAGTGAGTGAGTTCTTGTGTGATCTGGTTGTTTAAAAGTGTGTAGCCCCTCCCACTTCACTCTATTGCTCCCACTGCTGCCATGTAAGACATCTGCTCCTAATTTGCCTTCTGCCATAATTGGAAGTTTCCTGAGGCCACCATAGAAACAGAGCAGATGTCAGCATCAGGCTTCATGTATAGCCTGTGGAACCATGAGCCAATTAAACTTCTTTTCTTTATAAATTTCCCAGTCTTAAGTATTTTTTATAACAATTGGAGAACAGCCTAACACAGAAAATTGTTACTGAGGAGTCAGGTATTTCTATGAAGACACCTGAAAATTTGGAAGTAACTTTGGAACTGAGTAACAGGCAGAGGTTGGAAGAATTTGGGGGGCTTGGAGGAAGACAGAAAGATGAGGGCCAGTTTGGAATTTCTTAGAGACTGACTAAATGTTTGTGACCAAAATGCTAGTAGTGCTATGGACAGTGAAGTCCAGGCAGAGGAAGTCTCAGAAGGAAATGAGGAAGTTATTGGGAACTGTAACAAAGGTCACTTTTCTTATACCTTAACAAAGAACTTGGCTGCATTGTGCCGCTACCTTAGAATCTGTAGAACTTTGAACTTGAGAGAGATGATTTGGGGTAGCTGGTGGAAGAAGTTTCTAAGCAGGAAAGCATTCAAGATGTGCCTTCACTGCTTCTAACAACCTATCTCATATGTATGAACAAAGATATGACCCAAAGTTGTAACTTATGTTTAAAGAGGAAGCAGAGTATAAAAGTTTGGAAAATTTGCAGCCTGGCCATGTGGTAGAAAAGAAAAGCCAATTTTCAGGGGAAGAATGCAAATAGGCCGCAGAAATTTGTAAAACTAAAAGAAAGGCAAGTACTGATAGCATAGACAATCAGAGAACAAACCTCAAAGGCATTTCAGGGGCATCCCCTCCTATCACAGGCCCAGAGGCCTAGGAGGATTGAGTGGTTTTGTGGCTAGGCTCAGGACCCTGTTGCCCTTCACAGCCCCGAGACTCTGCTCCCTGAATCCCAGCTGCTCCAGTTCCAGCTGCAGCTCAAAGGGGTCCAGGTACAGCTTGTGCCACTGTTTCGGAGGGTGCAAACCATAAGTCTTTGGCAGCTTCCATGTGGTTTTAAGCCTATGGGTGTGCAGAGTGCAAGAGTTGAGGCTTGTGAGCCTCCACCTAGATTTCGGAGGATGTATGGAAAAGCCTAGGTGCCCAGGCAGAAGCCTACTATAGGGATGGAGCCCTGATGGAGAATCCTTACAAGAGCTGTGAGGAGGGGAAATGTAGGGTAGGAGCCCCCACACAGAGTCCCCACTGGGGTACTACCTAGTGCAGCTGTGAGAAGAGGGCCATCATCCTCCAGACCTTAGAATGATAGATCCACAGGCAGCTTGCAATCTGAGAATGAAAAATCTGCAGACACTCAGCAGCATATCATGAGAGCAGCCACTGGGGACTAAACCATGCAAAGTCATAGGGGTAGAGCATCCAAGAACCCTGGGAGCCCACCCCTTGCATCAGTGTGCCCTGGATGTGGGACTTCGAGTCAAAGGAGATTATTTTAAAGCTTTAAAATTTAATGACTGCCCTACTAGGTTTTGGGTTTGCGTAGGGCCTGTAGCCCATTTCTTTTTATGATTTCTCACTTTTAGAACAGGTGTATTTACCTAGTGCCTGTATCCTCATTATTTCTCGAAATTAACTAAATTGTTTTTTATTTTACAGGTTCATAGGCAGGAGGAACTTGTCTCAGGTGAGACTTTGGGCTTTGACTTTTTCAGTTAATGCTAAAATGAATTAAGACTTTGGAGATTATTGGGAGACACGATTGTATTTTGCAATGTTAGAAGGACATGAGATTTGGAAAGGACCAGGGGCAGAATGAATGGTTTGGATCTGTGTCCCCACAAAATCTCATGACAAATTGTAATCCTCAATGTTGGAGGTGGGGCCTGGCGGGAGATGACTGGATCATGGGGGTGGATCCTTCATGAGTAGTTTAGCACCATCCCTTTGCAGCTGTTCTCTTGAGAGTGAGTGAGTTCTTCTGAGATCTAGTTATTTAAAAGAGTGTAGCACCTTACCCTGCTCTCTCTTGCTCCTTCCCCTGCCGTGTAAGACATTTGTTCCCCCTTTGACTTCTGCAATAATTGGGAGTTTCCTGAGGCCTCCCCAGAAGCTGAGTAGATGCCAATGTCTTGCTTCTTGTATAGCCTATGGAGCTACAAGCCAATTAAACATCACTTCTTAATAAATTACCCAGTCTTAGGTCTTTGTTTTGTTTGTTTGTTTGTTTTTGAGACAGAGTCTTGTTTTGTCACCCAAGCTGCAGTAAAGTGGTATGACCTTGACATTCTGTAACCTGAGCCTCCTGGGTTCAAGCAATTCTCTTGCCTTAGCCTCCTGAGTAGCTGGTTTCACCATGTTGGCCAGACTGGGTCTTGAACTCCTGACCTCAAGTGATCCACCTGCCTCAGTCTCTCAAAGAGGTATTTCTTTATACCAATGGGAGAACAGCCTAATACACCCACATAATCAATTCAATTTATTATGAAAATTAAGTTTCTGTAGAGCGACTCTTGGTACCAAAATCTGTATTAGTCAGGGTTCTCCAGAGAAACAGAACCAAGAGAATATCTGTCTATCTATCTAGATTTGGAAAAGAAGATAAAGAAATGTGTTAGGTTTCTCATAGGTGTTGACTCACATAATCAAGGAGGCTGATATTATGGAGAGCCTCCATAATATGGAGAACTCCTATATCCACTTTCTGCAAGTTGGAGACCTAAGAAAGCTGATAGTGTAGTTCAAAGACTTGAAAGCTGGAAAGCCAGTGGTGCAGATTCTATGCTGAGTCTGAAGGCCTGAGAACTAAGAGCATTGAGATCAGAGGAAGATCAATGTCCTAGTTCAAGCAGACAGGCAAAGAGCGAATTCAACCTTCCTCTGCCATTTTGTTCTATTCAAGCCCTCAGTGGATTGGACAATGTCCGTCCACACTGGGGAGAGTAATTTGCTTTACTCAATTCACCAATTCAAATGCTGATCTCTTCCAGAATCACCCTCACAAACATGCCAAGAAAAAATGTTTAGCCCAATATTGGGGCACCTCTTGGCCCAGTCAAGTTGACACATAAAAGTAGCCATCATAGAAATTGTACAAAATTTATTCTCAGATCATGGTAAAATTCAACTAGAATTTAATAAAAGAAAATAGATGAAATATCCCCAAATGCTTTGAAATTAAATAACATGCTTCTAAATAACACGAGTCAAGCATTCTCATGAAAAGTTTTCAAAATTTGTAAGTAAATAAAAGTAAAATGCAATTTATAAAATATGTGAGATATAGTAAAAGCAGAGCTGATAAGCAGAATTTATAAGGTTAAATGCATATATTAGATTTAAAAACATCTAAAATAATAAGCTTCTACCTTAGGTATGTGAAAAAAGGAATAAGTCCAAAGAAAGTAGAATGAAATAAATACTAAAATTAGAGCAGAAGTTAATGAAATTGAACACAGAAAAAGAATAGAAAAAAATCAACATTAACAAAAGCTGGATCTGTGTCTCAAGTCTGTGACCTTGTGCTTCTCTGAAAAGATCAATATCACTGAAAAAGTCAAACTAACAAGAAAAAAAGAGTGGAGATAAAAATTACCAATATTGTGACCAGGTGCAGTGGTTCAGTCTGTAATCTCAGCATTTTGGGAAGCTGAGGCAGGTGGATCACCTGAGGTCAGGAGTTCAAGACCAGCCTGTCCAACATGATGAAACACCGTCTGTACTAAAAATACAAAAATTAGCTAAGCATGGTGTGCACACCTATAATCCCAGCTACTAGTGGGAGCTAAGTCAGGAGAATTGCTTGAATCTGCATCTCTTGAATCTGGGAGGCACAGGCTGCAGTGAGCTGAGATCATGCCACTACACTCCAGCCTGGGCAGCAGAGTGCAACTCTGTATCAAAACAAAACAAAACAAAAAAGCAAAAACCAATTACCAATATTGTAAATAAAAGAAGAGTAAACAATGCTGATGTCATGGATGTTAAAAAGATGACAAAGAATACTGTGAACAACTCTATGTTCCCCAACTCAATAATTTAGAAAAAATGAAAAAATTTCTTGAAAAATACAAATATGGAAAACTCCCACAGGGAGAAATAGGATATGAGTAGACCAATAGCTACCAAAGAAATTGAATCAAAAATTAATACCCTTCCAAAAAAAGAAATGAGCAGGCCAAAATAGTTTACTGGTGAATTTTCCTAAACATTCAAGGAAGCAATGATATCAATTCTCAACCATCTCTTTTAGAAAATAGGAGCAGAAGAAAAACTTTCTAACTCACCGTCCAGGGCCAGCATTGCCCAATATCAAACCCGATAAAGGTATTAGAAGGACAGAAAAATACAGAATATTATCTTTCATGAACATAGATGCAATTATGCTTTTTAACATTGTGAATTATGATGATAAGCTTTCTGACTTATTCTTGTATTCTTGAATAACTAAGTAAACTCTTACGTAACAATTTTCTTAAATATCCTTTGCATTCAGTAAGTAAATATGCCATGTAACATTTTTGTATCTATGTTGATAGTGAAATAAACTCTAAACAGTTTTTAGTTGCCTATATTTTTTGTAATATGGATTAAACTAATTTCACATAATGAGTTGAATGGTTTATATTTAATGAAGAAAAATATGTAATACAGTTGTACACCTAAAGGTTTTGGTGATCACTTTTAGGAAAAAAGAAATGTAAAAGAATGTCCTAATCTCCATTAAGACTATGTTCCAAAATTTATAGCAATCATTATACTTAACATATAAAATCTTGATGCATTTTATTTAAATTGGGACAAAATCATGTGCCCCAGACCTGCACAACCATTTATTATTCTGGTGCTAGTGACAGAACTCAACTCAAATAGGATGCTTGATTCTGAAACATAGAGAGACATAAATTATAAACAAAAAGAAACAATAAGTATAAATATTGAAAGGGAAGAGATAATACAGAAAAAATATATCAGAACAATAAGAGAAATTGTTAAGAATTAGCAATATAGGCCAGGCATGGTGGCTCATGCCTGTAATCCCTGCACTTTGGGAGGCTAAGGCAGGGCGATCACGAGATCAAGAAATCGAGACCATCCTAGCCAACATGGTGAAACTCTGTCTCTACTAAAAACACAGAAATTAGCCAGGCATGGTGGTGCATGCCTGTAATCCCAGCTACTTGGGAGGCTGAGGCAGGAGAACTGCTTGAACCCAGGAGGCAGAGGTTGCAGTGAGCTGAGATCACACCACCACACTCCAGCCTGGTGACAGAGGGACACTCTGTCAAAAAAAAAAAAAAAAAAAAAAAAAAAAAAAATAACAAAAAAAAAAAAAAATACAAAATTAGCAGTAAAAAATCAACTTAAAAAAAAAAATAGTTTTAATATAACAAAATAACCAACTATAAATTATAATCTAAATAAGATATCATTCACAACTGCAGCAAAGATCACAAAAGATCTAGGGATTGACTAACATTAAAAGATTCTTGCATACATAATTTTATGCATTAATAAAAGAGAAGATCTGGATACGGCATATGCACATGTTCTTATACGGAAAACAATTGTAATCATATGGATTTTTCTCAAATTAACATAAAAATTTGAATATAATACAAATAAAAATTTCAGTGCAACATTTTTGGAAGAATATGATAAATTTACTTTAGAATCAATATGAAAGAGTAAAGATTTGTAATTAACAAAATCATTTATAAAAATGATAAAGAGTAATTTGTCATAAACATCCTAGTATTTACTAAAATGCCTTAATAATAAAAACATTGTTGCACTAGAAGATAAAGGGATAAGTAGAACAATTTAAGAGGATGGCAACCCCAGAAACAAATATATTATATGTATTACATATATGTATTATAACAAATGAGTTCTATTAATCAGTAAGGAGGGTTGGGTGATATAACAGATATTTTGCAAAAATTGGTTCCCTACTTTACAACACATAAATATTAGGCACAATAAGTAAGTAAAATGTAAAATATAGAAATGTAATGGTAAAAATTGAAAAATTAAAACTGTTTAGAAAAAAAGTTAGAACAATATATTTTTTGAACGGTATCACTTCAAGAATTCTTAAGTGGGATCTCAGAAGCATGGACTATAAGGAAAGAAACAGAGAAAGAGACAAACAAATGAATACAAAGAGAGACAGACAGAGAAACTGAGGTGTGGGTAGGGACAGGGAGAAAGAGATTTGTTTACATCAAAATAATTGATTTCTGTTTACTAAAGAAAACCTTCAATAAAGTTAATGCATAGATAACAGTGTATGTTGTGCACAAAATTGACAGAAGAGATAAAGAATTTCTGCAAATCAACATGAAAAAATACACCTCAGTGAAATAATTGGGCAAAGTATAAAATATACAAAAAGTAATTTATATAAGAAGAAACTCAAATAGCTTATATGTTAGTAAAATATTCAGTGTTATTAAAAGTAAGAAAAATGTGATAACATTAAAACAACAATAAAATATCACTTTATATTAGAAAACTACATACTACCTAGCATTGGCAGTGTTATGGACCTCCCCTCCAGTACCGGGGGAAATGCAGACTGATGCATCGATTAGACAAAAAGAGGAAGCACTCTTGAAGAACTCAATATAGACAGAATCAGAAATCCAGCAATTCTGCTGCTGAATGTAAACCTTACAGAAATTCTTACATATATATTTACATACATGCAGAGACAAGTTTGAAGATATTTATTGGTGTTAGTGGTTGCAAGCATTTGGAGGGTTAAACCTATGCACCCATCATAAGGTAAGTGGATGTGTAAAATGTAGCAAGGCAAACTAGAGTGAAATTCATGTACAGATAGCAACAAGGATAGAATTTAAATAAAAATAAAGTGTTGAGTGAGAACAAGTAAGAAACATAATAATATTCTTACGTAAATAAAATTTATGCAAATAGAATAATTTACAATTTGCAGGAATGCATACCATTTCAATTTGATAATTTTACAAAATGGAGCCAGAAGCAAATTATAAGTATTTATTCTTTGCTGTAAGATATAATCTCAAAAAAATAGAAGTGAGGCAGAGAAGCAAGGGATGCTAAAACAGAGTGAGGCATTCCTGTTCTGGATACCTCTCCATGATGAGTTACAAAAGGCACAATTTTCTCTCGTGTGTCTTGTGTATGTCCTTGGTCAGGCATTTCTGGACAGATGCCATGCAAAAAACTATGCTTTGGAAAAGTCAATAGGACTTTGGAATGGAGACAGAATTAGTTGCATAGGTTGCTCACATCTCCTGTCTTGATTGGTCAAAATTTTTCTCCCGGGGAATTAACTGTACCTCACTTTAAGGTTGAGGAAGGGAATTGGTTCCCGGAAAAGACAGATCGCATGCCTTATGGTGTGGTACATTGTGTTGTGCTGGGAGCATTTAAAACTCTTAAGTGGAATCACTGGCTATAGCATTGACTGAGTTTGAAGAAGTGGGCAGATTCAAGGAAGAAGTGACTGTGAGGAGATATATGTCATAGTTGGCACACATGCAAACAAAAAGATACATATTCAACATATTAAAATGGCTGATCATGCTGAGGAGGCAAGAAGGAGTGGGGAAAGTGGATAAAAGGGAATAAGTAAAACAAGGGTGTTTGGTAGGAACAAGAGTGGTAATGGGTCATGAACTAGAGTATAATTAAATTTATCTCTGATATAGTTTGGATCTGTGTCCCTGCCCAAATCTCATGCTGAATTGTAATACCCAGTGTTGGAGGTGGGGGGTCTGGTGGGAGGTAATTGGATAATGGGGGTAGATTTCTCATGAATGGTTTAGCACCATCCCCTTGGTGCTGTCCTTGTAATAGTGAGTGAATTTTCCTAATATCTGGCTATTTAAAAGTGTGTGACACCTCGGTCTCTCTCTTGCTCCTGCTCTGGCCATGTGACATGTTTGCTTCCCCTTCACTTTCCACCATGATTGTAAGTTTCCTGAGGACTACCCAGAAGACAAGCAGATGCCAGCATCATGCTTCCTGTAGAGCCTGCAGAACCATAAGCCAATTAAACCTTTTTTAAAAATAAATCATCCAGTCTCAGGTATTTCTTTATAGCAATGTGAGAACGGACTAATACAATCTCCTTCCTGTAAAACTAGAAAGAAAGGAAAGTAAAGAAAACCCAATAGATTGTGTCTTAGCAGCAAACAAATGTGGTATAAACTCCCAAATGTGAAGACCCTTTATGTATTGAATTAATCAATAACCACAAGACTGCGTATTATGAAAGAAGATATGCTAGTTGTTTCTTTTCAATGCTGAAAATGAAATCAATATTGGTTTTGTTCAATTAAAATGGGGGATAGCCTTTCGGCGCTACCTACAGAGGGGTCCATACAGCCTTGTTCTGGATTCCCATCATAACTTAAAGGGAAACTTTTCACAATGTCCAGAGCCCTTGATGTCCTGCAAATGAAGGAGGAAGATGTCCTTAAGTTCCTTGCAGCAGGAACCCACTTAGGTGGCACCAATCTTGACTTCCAGATGGAACAGTACATCTATAAAAGGAAAAGTGATGGCATCTACATCATAAATCTGAAGAGGACCTGTGGAGAAGCTTCTGCTGGCGGCCCCGTGCCCATTGTGCACATTGAAAACCCTGCTGATGTCCAGTAGTTATTCCTCCAGGAATATGGCCAGAGGCCTGCTGAAGTTTGCTGCTGCCACTGGAGCCACTCCAATTGCTGGACCGCTTCACTCCCTGGACCTCACTAACTAAGGCAGTTCCAGGCAGCCTCGCGGGAAGCCACGGCTTTCTTGTAGTTACTGACCCCAGGGCTGACCACCAGCCCTCTTACAGAGGCATCTTATGTTAACCCACCTAGACCATTGCTCCTGTGTAACACAAGATTCTCCTCTGCGCCTATGTGGGACATTGCCATGCCATGCAACAACAAAGGGAGCTCACTCAGTGGGTTTGATGTGGTGGATGCTGGCTCCGGGAAGTTCCTGCGCATGTGTGGCACTATTTCCCGTGAACAACCCGTGGAGGTCATCCTGATCTCTACTTCTACAGAGATCCTGGAAGAGATTGAAAAGAAAGAGCAGGCTCCTGCGAAAAGGCAGTGACCCAAGGAGGAATTTCAGGGTGAATGGACTGCTCCAGCTCCTGAGTTCCACTGCACTCAGCCTGAAGATTGGCAGACTGGTCTGAAGGTGTAACGGGTGCCCTCTGTGCCATGCAGCAGTTCCCTACTGAAGACTGGAGTGCTCAAGCCTGCCACGGAAGACTCGGTCCTGCAGCTTTTCCCCCCCCCACTGCTCAGGCCACTGAATGGGAGGGAGCAACCCTGACATGGTCTAAGCTGTTCTTGCACGGGCTCTTAAGGCAACATGGAAAAATGGTTGATGGAAAATAACATCAGTTCTAAAAAAAAAAAAAAAAAAAAAAAAAAAAAAGAAAAAAAGGAGGGATAAAATTATATGATAAAAGTAACATTTCTTATATTACAAATATTATTAAGAGTACTAAGGAAGACTAGGCAGGATTAGTTGAGTCCATGAAACTCAATAAAGAGAAATTGTTTACTAATATCTTGCTAAAGGTGTTTAATTAATACAAATCAAAACCACAATGAGATACTATCTCACACCAGTCAGAATGGCTATTACTAAAAAGTCAGAAAATAACAGACGTTGGCTAGGCTGCAGAGAAAAGGAAACATTTATACACGGTAGGAATGTAAATTAGTTCAGCTACTGTGGAAGGCATTTTGGAGATTTCTCAATGAACTAAAAATAGAATTACCATTTGATCCAGCAATCTCATTATTGGGTATAAACCCCCCTACCTCCAAAAAATAAATCACTCCACCAAAGACACCTGTGTTCGCATGTTCATCACCGCACAATTCACAATAGCAAACACATGACATCAATCAGGGTGCCAATTTGCTGTGGATTGGATAAACAAAATATGGCATTTTTACACCGTGGATTACCGCACAGCCACAAAAAAGAACTAAATCATGTCTGTTTCAGCAATATGAATGCAGATGGAAGACAATATCCTAAGCAAATTAATGCAGAAACAGAAAATCAAATACTGCATGTTCTCACTAATAAATGAGAGCTAAACACTGGGTACTCATGGACATAAATATGGGAACCAATAGACACTGAAGACAGCAAAAGGAGGAAAAGAGAGAGGTAGGGAGGAGTTGAAAAACTACCAATTGGGTACTATGTTCATTACCTGGGTGAGGGGTTCAATCGCACCTCAAACCTCAGCACCATGCAATATACCCTTTTAATGAACCTGTCCATATACCCCCTGAATCTAAAATAAAAGTTGAGAAAAAAAAAGAAAGAAATTGCTTATAAACCATAAATCCCCCAGGACTTGAATAGAGAAAGAACTGTCTCTATAAAAGAGTAATGTTTAATATTTGTTAGGTCCCTTTTGTCTGCAAGTGACAGAAACCCAACTCAAACAAGATCTAAGTCAACAACAAGGGAATAGGCAAGAGATATTTACGGTCATACCTTATAAATTAAGCAGTGCAGTTGGTCTCAAACAGTGCAATTGAATCCATAGTCTCAAACAATCTCATGAATTTGTGGCTTGTCTTCATATTCCTTTTCTCCTTTCTGGCTTCTCATCTGTAATTGTGTTGACTGGCCTTTCTCTCCAGCTCTTCTATCTAGTCAATGGCCATTGTTGCTGGCATCTTGAGTTTATGTTCAATAAAAGTCAACATAAAAGACAGAAAAACGATGCCTCTACCTCAAATTCAGGAAATTCCAGAGAACTCTGAGTAGCCAAGCCAGGATCTCATGTCCAGCTTTGTATCCACGGAGAGTGGGATTTTCAGGCATGTTAGAAACACTCGGAGTGTTGAGGGGTGAAAGCAAGTCTTCAAAAGAAGCCTCATGCACTGTAAGCAGAAGGTGAAATATAAAACTGACTTGATTTTTTAAAAAATAATATTATAATTAAAAGTTCCTAATGTTTGCAAATGTTTAATGAATATTAATTCCTGGGATTTTAGAAAAAGAAATCAAAATTCCAGGAATTGCTTAAAGATTCTCTAAAAACATAAAGTATTTTATATTCTCTTAATATTTTATGTATATAGTTAAGTAATGATGAATGATCATAATAATACAGAATGAACCCTTTTCCTTTGCTAAGAAGTTTTACGGTTTTTTCTGTTAAACAATATTAATATATGCGTGATGTTTTTTGTTGTATGATTTATTTTTGTTATAAATTCATAAATTTTGACAAGATTATGAATGTCAATATCATGTATAATCTATACCTAATATCAGTATTTTATAATAGAGAATATTAAAAAGAGATATAACTATAAGATGTCCACTAAAATTATTTTAAAATTTGAAAGATAATCATGTCACAAAAATTACCATTCTTAAAATAAAATTTTAAGATACCCAAAGAATCTATTGTCCTAGCCTGTAGTTTTTACATGACAAAAATGTGAGATGTAGAAAACATCCTTTCAGTTTGAAATGAAAGTGGTTGAATAGTATTGAGTGTGTCTAAAAGCACTTTAATGTAGGGTCTTAGGATACAAGTTGTTTTATATGAACTCCTTTTCTTTTTAATGATTAAACTATTTTGGCTGTTTGCCCTGATTTTGATTTTTGCTTTGTTATCAATATTGTTGTTGCTCTTACAGATTTTTGATCTATCATGTTCATGTCTACCCAATGCTTTTCTTCTATTAATGTGTTTTTTAAAATCCTGTATCTTAGCAAATATTCAAAATTGTAACATGGCAAGTGAACATTTTTGGGTGGTATTCAGATAACACAATATTAGTATTTCTTTGCAAGGATAACAGCACTGAACATCATTGTGTGTCAAATTGTAAATATGGGAACTTATTTTATTTTGCTTTCAAACTTGTTAATTGCTGGAATGCCGTTTATAGGATGAGTATAAAGCATACTATGAGTATAAATGTATTAAAATGTATTTTATTTGCAAGAATGAATGTGTCACTGTTAGCAGATAGGGCTACAGTGAACACTTATATTATGCCACAGGCCACAGTTGAGATTGACTGACTACACTGTGATCACTTCTTGCCTACTTGCCTCTGTTCTGGTTTCTAGAAATGCTAGCCATAACCATGTACTACACCTGCCAGCCTGTTTTGCTCTGCTTTCAATTTGACATGAGCGGATTCTTTCAAAGCTTTACATTTCTATGTTAATAGTTTAGTTTTAATTCTCACAGGATAATTACATTTTCTAATTTCTCATTTCTTAATTTATTTTTCTCAGAATTAGGATTAGGAAAAAATATATTTGCCAAAGAATATGGAGAAGAGGTCTCTGTATGGATACTGTAAATTCTCCTGAATGCCTTAAATACTTGGTCTCAAATAGAAAACTTGATTCTGGATCATGGAATCACTTTCTTGATATTACAGAAAGAGACTAAGTTCACATACACACACACACACACACACACACACACACACACACACACACNACGGTTTTTTCTGTTAAACAATATTAATATATGCGTGATTTTTTTTGTTGTATGATTTATTTTTGTTATAAATTCATAAATTTTGACAAGATTATGAATGTCAATATCATGTATAATCTATACCTAATATCAGTATTTTATAATAGAGAATATTAAAAGAGATATAACTATAAGATGTCCACTAAAATTATTTTAAAATTTGAAAGATAATCATGTCACAAAATTACCATTCTTAAAATAAAATTTTAAGATACCCAAAGAATCTATTGTCCTAGCCTGTAGTTTTACATGACAAAATGTGAGATGTAGAAAACATCCTTTCAGTTTGAAATGAAAGTGGTTGAATAGTATTGAGTGTGTCTAAAAGCACTTTAATGTAGGGTCTTAGGATACAAGTTGTTTTATATGAACTCCTTTTCTTTTAATGATTAAACTATTTTGGCTGTTTGCCCTGATTTTGATTTTGCTTTGTTATCAATATTGTTGTTGCTCTTACAGATTTTGATCTATCATGTTCATGTCTACCCAATGCTTTTCTTCTATTAATGTGTTTTTTAAAATCCTGTATCTTAGCAAATATTCAAAATTGTAACATGGCAAGTGAACATTTTGGGTGGTATTCAGATAACACAATATTAGTATTTCTTTGCAAGGATAACAGCACTGAACATCATTGTGTGTCAAATTGTAAATATGGGAACTTATTTTATTTTGCTTTCAAACTTGTTAATTGCTGGAATGCCGTTTATAGGATGAGTATAAAGCATACTATGAGTATAAATGTATTAAAATGTATTTTATTTGCAAGAATGAATGTGTCACTGTTAGCAGATAGGGCTACAGTGAACACTTATATTATGCCACAGGCCACAGTTGAGATTGACTGACTACACTGTGATCACTTCTTGCCTACTTGCCTCTGTTCTGGTTTCTAGAAATGCTAGCCATAACCATGTACTACACCTGCCAGCCTGTTTTGCTCTGCTTTCAATTTGACATGAGCGGATTCTTTCAAAGCTTTACATTTCTATGTTAATAGTTTAGTTTTAATTCTCACAGGATAATTACATTTTCTAATTTCTCATTTCTTAATTTATTTTCTCAGAATTAGGATTAGGAAAAAATATATTTGCCAAAGAATATGGAGAAGAGGTCTCTGTATGGATACTGTAAATTCTCCTGAATGCCTTAAATACTTGGTCTCAAATAGAAAACTTGATTCTGGATCATGGAATCACTTTCTTGATATTACAGAAAGAGACTAAGTTCACATACACACACACACACACACACACACACACACACACACACCTGGTTTTTCTCCCTCTTTTTTCCCATAATAACAAATTCCTATAATTCCAACTGCCATTATTGAGGTCAGAGGTGCTGTTCAGGGTAGCATAAGGTCAACAAGGAAAATTTATTCAACGCATGAATATTGTGGTCCTAATGATAAAATGAAGTATATATTTGACATTATTCTACATTCAAAATTATCTCTGCTTAAACAGTGTAAATGTGAAAATTGGGTTTTAAAAGATATGGAAACAAAAATAGAACTAAGGGCAAATTTAAAATAGAATAATATATTACTACCTCATTTGTTTTCTCCTTTCTTTTCTTTTTTAATACTAGAAAATGGCAGATCCTAAATGCCTTGACTGGAACAGTTCTTCTAACTTGTTATGATAATACATTTTTTTTCTGGTAGTTGTTTAAATCAATCCTTCCTCTAAGCATTAATTATCATTCTAGGGAAATTTTGCGACTATACACCTATTATGAGTTTTATGTTTGATTTTTTTTTCTGCCTTTCCAGATGACACTTGCTCTGTGATAATTTTCTTATATGCAAAATTAAATAATTTTAAAAAAATACAGAAGCCTTTTCCTTTCCAAACACACATCTAAATATCTACAACGCCAAATCAGGATATGGTTACCTGGGTAAATAAGATTCCACAGAGAAAGTAATACCTATCCTCTTGCTTCTATTTTCTTGATTTTTTTTTTTTTTTTTTTTTTTTTTGCTTGATCAATAGTTAATTACTTTTTTATCTTTTCTGGAACACGGGCATTCCCAATAGGCCAAATGTTTTATAATTCTTATTCCGTAGGTCAACCCATGTGCTTTCTTCCCATTGAGTTAAACCGGTGTATGGGACACAGGCTGAAGGCACACAATGTTACAGCAGACTGAAAGGTTATATAATCAATCAACAGGTCATTGGAAAAAGTCAGTAATACTATAATTAATAAAAAGCAAATTTTCTTTTGGGATCAGAAATAAAGATCCTCAATGAAGAGTGAATGAAGCTGAAGTTTGCGCTTCTAGTTCACACATTCCAGGAGGTGCCTGACCTTCAGAAATTGTACATTGCCTCAGACAATGCATGAATATTTTAATTTCCTAGAATTGCAGTGGAGCTATGCAGCTGGTAGGTTCACCCATGTACTTGGATTTATTAAAACCCTATATTTCATGCATGCCTTTTCTTTCTTTTGATTAAAATAATTTAAGAGGCGGAAAATTACTACTTAAAAATAAATAAAATGCTGGGTTTGTTCATAATCCTCGGTTTCTGGTATCGTTAATTGAAAACAATTCCAAATAGCTAAAACGGTGCCCCGCAGTGTGGGTCCAGAGTCAACCAATGACTCATCTCTACCTCCCTGAGATAAAGAAATGTTGGAGACTGAGGAGAGGGGACTGAGAAAGTGAGGAGCATGTTTCTCCATTATTATTCTTTGATGTTTGCTTCAATCACATGTTGCAAGATTGTATATCAAGCTTTATACAGTGTAACTCTTTTTATTTCCAACTACAATAGCTAACTTTACACTAACTGAGAGTACATAAGAATACTTTGGAGTGAAAGTCTGAAAGATCGCTATGGTCATGCAGATTAGCACTGCATATGTAAAACTGGAAGTGGATCTTGTGCTGGCCCACCAATTCTCAATAAGCAGTTTATGGAGAAGGGGCAGAATGATTAGGGATGATTTTAGCACACATATTCAGTAAAAAACAAGGTAAATGAAAGGAAAGTGCTTCTGCAATCACAGTAACAATAAGAGAGAAATCAATTTTTCTGAGTCTAGGATTCTTCTTATATAAAACAACGTATTGAATTTGTAAGTATTTCATAAATGATAAGAGTTTTATAAGGAGGAGTAAAGGACAGTGATCCCAGAAAAAGAAAGAAAAATGAAGTAAACCCTACTATTGTCTCAGCTTACTGACTTCATAGAGACGCCAGAATGTAGTACAGGAAAAGAAAACGTAGGTAAAGCCTAGTGGATTCACTAAGTCAAGACACAGTTGAAAATTCAGTGAGACAAAATTGCTTATAGTTCACAGGACAAAGTACCGGGGAAGAGAGAGCTACACAAAGAGAAAATTCCGGTGATCTACATAAGGTCCCTGTTGGGTATGCCATAAAGTACTGATTAGCACATATGTCATATGTGTGAGGAAAACACTCAGGGCCAGGGGAAGAACCACCCTAAAGGATTAGAGGGAATCAGTACTTGGTGATCACATTGAGCAGTTAATAACACCTGTTTCCCAGCCAGACTGGAAAACATCAAAATGTATGGTGCACTGGGTGGAGCACTCAGAAAGATTCTGCTTTAGTATTGAGGGAAAAGGAGAAAACTAGTAATGCCTAGTGAATCAGTTTTGAAGGATCAATGTCTTTCCAAGTAATTTAAAACAAAGCTCAAGAATAGTTAAAGGAATGTAAAAGCTCCAGTATGCAAGAAGGTAAAATCCACAGAGTATGGCATCAATCAAAAATTACGGCACCATACAAACAAACAAGAAATTATAATCTACAACGAAGAGCACAATTACCCCCATTAAAACTGATCCAGAACTCACGTTGATGTTAGAAACAGTAGAAAAGGACAATAAAATAATTGGCAAAATTGTTCTCTGTGTGTTCAAAGAATTAAGTGGAAGCACAGAAGATATTTTAAAATGACCCAGTTTGAACTTGAGAGGTGAAAATTAAAATGTGTAAGGTGAGACGTTTTCTGAATGAGATCAATGGTTGATTAGACACTCTGGAAAAAAAAAAAAAAAAAGATTAATGAGATTAATGAGCCTGAAGACAAGACATAGCAATATAAACTGTTCAAAATGAAGTACAGAATAATTTTTTTAAATAACAAAAAATGAAAAAATATCAGTGACATCTGGGACAATTTCAAGCATTCAGTACATGTATAATTGAAATCATTGTGGATTCCAAATAAAAATACAAAAATATCTGAGAAATAATTTCCAATTTTCCTCCCAATTGTATTGAAACTATAAGAACATAGATTCAATAAACTCAATGATACCCTAGCACAATAAATATGAGAATATCTATGCCAATACACATTAAATATTATTATTCAAGACTAGTGTGTTAGTCTGTTCTACGTAAGTATAAAGGAATACATGAGACTGTGTAATTTTATTTATTTTTTTCTTTTTTACTCTGTTGCTGGAGTGCAGTGGAATGACCTGAGCTCATGGCAGCCTCCACCTCCCCAATTCAAGTAATTCTCCTGCCTCCTGAGTAGCTGGGACTACAGTGATGCACTACCATGCCAGGCCAATTTTTGTATTTTTAGTAGAGACTGGGTTTCACCATGTTGGCCAGGCTGGTCTTGAACTCCTTACCTCGGGCAATCTGCCTGCTTTGACCTCCCATCATGCTGGGATTACAGACGTGAGCCACTGTGCCCGGCCTGAGTATTCTATAAAGAAAAGAGATTATGTGCCACATGGTTCTGTAGGCTGCACAAGGATGGTGTCAGCATCTGCTCAGCTCCCAGGGAGGCTTCAGGAAGCTTATAATCATAGTGGAAGGAAAAGTGAGAGCTGACATATCACATGGTGAGAGGGAGCAAAAGAGAGAGGGAGGAGGTGCCAGGCTCTTTTAAACCAGATGTTACGTGAGCTCTTAGAGTGAGAATTCACTCATTACTATGAGGAAAGCACCAAGTCATTCATGAGGGATCCATCCCCATGACCCAAACACCATAAACTAGGCCCTCCTTCAACATTACATGTCACATTTCAACATGAGATTTGGAGGAGACAGAACATGCAAACCATATCAACTCATTATAAAGAGAAAATCTTAAAAGCAACCAGAGACAAAATGACACACTGTTGGTATATGTTCTAGATAAGAATGACAGAAAATCTCTCATCAGAATAAAAAGTTATAAGACAGGAAGGCAATATTTTAAAGTACTGGAAACAAAAGAAAGAAGCAAACAAAAGCCTTTTATTAACTTACAATTTTATATCAAGAAAAGATATGAAAAAATTAAGTCAAAAAAAAGACATTTTCCACATATACAAAAGTAAAATAACTCAGTCTCAGATGTGCACTACAAAATTAGTAAAGAATACCTTTCAGGCAGAAAGAAAAATGAGGCAATACAGCAATGTGGAACTACAAAACAGAATTATATGCATTGGATTTGGTAACTACCTGGTTAAATACACATAATTTTATTGTTATTTAAATATATTAAAGATACAGCTGTTTAAATATAAATAATGAAAACATAATGTGGAGTTCATAGTATAAAGTTTATGATACAAGTAAAAGTAAAATATTTGAAAACAATAGCACAAAATCATAGAAGGGAGAAATAGAACTATATTTTTGTATAGTTTTTATGCTATATCTGAATTGATAGAAATTTATTTCTCACAGTGTGGAATATTTACTGTACCAGGCCATATTCTGTGCCATCAGTTAAAATCCAAATAAATCAGAAAGTTTTTAAGCTATGCAGAATATCATATTTCACTGTGAAGAAATTAAATTAGAAATCAATAACAGAAAGATCTCTTGAAACTCCCCCAAAATGTGAAAGCAAAACAATATATTTCTAAATAATCTATGTGTCAATGAAGAAAAAAATAGAAATTAGAACATATTTGCTACTGACGGAGAATGAAAATAAGATATATGAAAATTTGTGGGATGCACTAAATCGGTAGTTGGGTGAAGTTTCTGTTATTAAATGACTCTATTAAAAAATAAGAAATATTCCATTCAAGGCACTAGAAAATGAAGGACGAATTAAATGTAAAGTAAACAAAGAAATGAAACAACAGAGATCAAAATAAAAATCAATAAAATAGAAACACAAGAGAAAAAATACATTGAAAGTTAGATATTTGAGAAAATCCATAATATTGATAAACTGATAGCCTATCTGATTAGGAAAAACAAAGATAAGGTAATATTACCAACGTTAGGAATGAGAGAGCTGATTACACTCCCCATACACATTCTACAATATTAAAAAAAATAAGAGAATATGATAAACTTCGTGACAATACATTCAACAATTCAGATGAAATGAATAAGATTCCTGAGAAATACCAACTACCAAATCTCATGTAAATATGAATAACTAATTCTAAGAATCCTGTATCTATTAAATAAATTGAATTTGTTGTTGAAAATCTTCCCACAAAGGCCACTCCAAGCATTAGATGACCTTACTGGCATCTACCAAACATTACTGAATTCTATCAAACATTAAAGAAAGAAATAATACTGAATCTATAAAACTCTTCCTGGAAATGGAAGACGGAGCCGATTTTACAAGTCATTTTATGTGGCCAACATTGTCCTGATATCAAAACAAGACAAAGACATTATAAGAACAGAAAACTAAATATCAATATTTTTATAAATATAGATTAAATATTGTAAACAAACAAACTATATAT
>NW_016803991.1:2955828-2967629 GCF_001698545.2 Rhinopithecus bieti
TATATATATATGGCATTGGTTGGTAGAAAAATGCCCCTTCCACCAAAGATGCCCATATCTTAATTTCCAGAACCTGTGACTGTGTTATTTTATGTGGCAATAGAGACTTTGCATATGTGATTAAATTAAGAGTATTCATATAGGGAGAATTGCCTGGTTAGCCAGGTGAGTGACATTATAAGGGAGACCGGGAATCAGGAGAACCAAAGTCAGACAAAGAAATGTGATCAAAAAATCATAGATGAAAAGAGAGAGAGAGAGAGAGAGAGAGAGAGAGAGAGAGAGGCAGCTGAACTACGGGCTGGCTTCTTCAACAGAGGAAACAACATGAGCCAAGGAATGCATGCAGTCTCTAGAACTTGGAAAATGCAAGAAAGCCTCCAGAATAAATGTAGCTCTACAAACACATTGATTTTAGGATTTCTGCCCTCCACAATAAAAATAATATATTTGCACCACTGATTTTCTTTTTTTTTTGGCTATTTGTTACCGCACCAATAGGAAACTAATAAAATGACTAAGTGAAGTTTACTCCAGAATGTAAGAGTTTAAAATTTCAAAATCATCCAACATAATGTGCCATATTGGCAAACTAAAAAAGTAAACTATCCGATCACCTTTGTAGATGTAGAGCAAGATTTGACAAAGTCCAACATTTCTGCCTGATAAAAACTCTTAGTCAACAGGAGTATAAGAAAGCTTTTCCAATCTGATAAAGAACATTCATAAAAGATTTACAGGGGACATTATATTCACTGATGAATATCCACCTAAGATCAGGAACAAGACAAGATAACCTCTTTGACAACTTCTATTCAATACTTTACTAGAAGTTCTAATCCATGTAATAAATCAAGTAAAATAAATAAAAGCATCCAGGTTGGAAATAAAGATACAAAATTGTCTTTAGTCGCAGATAACATGATTGACTATGGAAAATTGGATGGGATTTGGGAATAAAGCCACAAAGTTAAGTGAGTATAACAAGTTTGCAGTATACAAGATAAACATACAAAAATCAATTATATCACTATAGGCTTACAGTAAGCAGTTAGCAACCTAAGTAAAAGTATCATACACAATGACATAAAATAGATTAAATGCTTGGGGGTAAATATCAGAATATATGTGCAAGATTCATACACCAAAACTAAAACCACCTTTGTCAAAATTATAAGGGTGAGAAAATTATGACAATTAAAGAGATCTGATCTAATCAACCCCCATCTTGCCTTTAGCCTCCAAATTGCCCTAGGTCATTATTGGGCTTGGGCCAAGCTAAATTTAGGAGGAAGTCAGTTTATAGTTTAAATGATAATAGCCCTTGCCAAAACTAAATCACCTTTGCAAAACTAATGAAAGAGCTCCAGGTTAGGAGGATGAGAGGAATCTGGATTATGCTAAGATTTAGACATAAATGATTATCAGCCACTATTCCAGAGGTCACAAGATTTGGAACTTTCCCAGCAGTAATTGCAGATAACATCACTATTGTAGAAGTTAAGATGGGTCTTTTGAGATGTCTTTTCAGGCTTTTGCATTTCTGAAAACCAATGGCTCCATCCTCACGCTCCAACAAGTCCTGTGATCTCGTCCAGAAATGGACTCAGTGCAAGAGAACCATTCCCCACACCCCTATGATTGCAACCCTAGCCAATCAGCAACACTCATTCCCCTAGGCCTGTGTCTGTCAAACTCTCCTTGAAAACCCTAGGCTCTGAATTCTTGAGGAGATTGATTTCAGTAATAACTCATCACTCATGTGATGTGGTCGCACTCGCGCCAGCTGAACCTTTCTTTATCACAATGCAATGCTCTCAGTGAATTGGTTTTGTCTGTGCAGTGGGCAGGAAGAACTGTTCCAAACTATTCCAAAGCATTGGTAAAATAGATTTTTTTTAAAGTGTAATAAAAATTCAAACCTATACCTTGTTCTTTTGGGTCAGAACAATCAATATTATTAAATCAATTCTCCCCAAATTGATCTATATATTTTTTGCAATTCCAATCAAAATCTTCACAGAATTTTAAGTATAAAAATTGGTATGATTGTGATATTTATTATAAAGCTACAGTAATGTAGGCAGCATTGTATCAGTGCAGTGATAAATAGATGAACAAAATGAGCCCTATATAGACAATTAAATATTGAGGAAGGTTCAAAGGCAATTCAGTGATAAAAGGACAGTATTTTCAACAAGAACTGCTGAAAAAATTGGATAACTGTGTGCAAATTACTGAACTTTGAACCATAATTTCTACCATATTCAAATATTAGCTCAAGTTGAGTAAATATCTAATAGAAGTTCTGGAATATGCAAATTGAAGACATGCCAGTGAAGAGATAATATTTGAGAGCTCCTGAGAATTGAAGATGTGACTCCTCACATTAAAAAAAAATAAAAAATAGCAAAACAACAAAACCTCTAAGAATCAGAGTGATTAAGTAAAAATAAATGCATCCTAAGATTCATTATTATGAAATACAGAACATCAATAGAAAGAGATAATATGCCATAGAAAAAGATAGAGATAGAATATTTCAAATAATTCAAATGAGTCACGGATATATAGATGATATCTCCTAAGCAATGATAGACTCTAGAAGAAAATAAAGTGATAATCTTCAAACTTCTAAAAGAAATGATTAGGAATCTAAAATTCTGGCACATCAAACTATCTTTCAAGAGAGTTTGAGCATAAAACATGTACAGATAGTACAGATTTAATAATTATGAAAGTATTAGGAAATCATTTACATAATCAAAAGAAACTACTCCATCGCGAAGCTAAAGTCGAGGAATTCAAAAAAGAGTAGGGGAAAACAGAAATCAAGTCCATATATTTGATAAATTTAATGGTAATCATGCAGCTATTAAATTAAAAACAAATTGGTTGTGGTTTCATAATTATAAAAATGGTAGAACAGATGTTAACAAAACTGAGACAAAGGGGAAAAAAAGTTCCTGTGCACAATAAATCATATTAAAAGTTTATATATATACTATATAAAAAGGAAATAGACAAATTCTAAATAACTTTAGGTACGAAATTTAAGATTAAAAATTTATACCTGAATTTTAAGGAAAGTGTAAATATGAAAACAACTATAGTTTTTACAACAAGATTTTCATTTGATTTTCAGAAGGAATATTAAGGATTCAATTGCATATGAAGAAAAAATCTATATTAATGATTAAACCCAGTCGGCAATATAAATTTGATTTTTTTTCTTGATCACGTAAATGCAGATTAAAAGGACAAGATCACTGGCAATATTAGACCATCAGTGACTCCATGATCATATTCAACTTTCTTAGCACTAGGCTTATTCTTACAAGTTCACGTTCAAAGTCCAAGATGACTAGTGGTACCGAGGCATGACAGGCTCATGACCTGTAATCCCAAATTGAGGAAAGATGAGGTGGGAGGATTGCTTGAGCGCCGATAAGATTTGAGACCAGCTTGGTCCAACACAGCAAGACCTCTCAATGTATAGAAACAAAAAAACCAGTGTGGTAAGTATCGCACCTGTGGATCTCACCTAATCAGTAGGCTGAGGAAGGAAGCATTGCTTGAAGCTGCAGGAACTCCAGGCTTGCAGCTGAGTTGTGGGTGCTGGCTCCATAGTCTCGATGACAGAGGGAGAACTGCTGTCTCAAAAAAATAAAAATAAAAATAAAAATAAAATAGCTGGTGGAGCTCTGAGTTTCAGGCTGGAGAGGAAGAAGAAAAGCGAATGGAAACAAAACAACAAACAAAAATGTTTGTCTAGACAATTCAGGACTCCATATTAAGGATTACCGCAGAGCCCTTTCACATTTCTGGTTACAACTCATTGCCCCAGACTTAGCCAAATGGGTCATATTACAGTCTTGCAAAGGAGGGGTAAGCAAGGGAAATTTCTATTTTGTGTGAGGTAGCAAGCGCCCATGCAACTAAAATATTGAAGAACTGAGTGGGTTTTATGAACTCAGAACAAATCAAAGTCAGTTGCGGAGATAAGATTGATCTCTCAATTGAAATTCTTGGTATTAATAATCTAGGTAGACTATATTCTTAATATGAATTAAAGTCAGAAAGCTATATGGAATAGGAGAGAAGTAGAGTTTCTCTTTTTGGGTTCAGGAAAGAAATGCTATAAATTACTGATTCAATGATTCATCAAATAGTAGACATCCCCATTTAATATTCTGATGAATGAAGTGAATAAACTTACCTTTATATCAATATTCTTGCTCAAGCAACTGAGAATTTCATCAGTGGTCAATCATGATAGACTTGAGACACTAGTGTGCAACCCCTTCACCTGGGATCGATCTAACTATGGTAGCAGAGATTTTGGATGATACAAAGTGCTTTCCTATGAAAATACAGTTTTTCCATTTGAAACAATATACAGGAAAAGCGAGTAATAAAACTTGATTTGATAAAAAAAAAGAAAAAATATGCTCTCACTCTCCCATCTCTTCTTTGAAAGCCAAATTAATATGAATTGAGCTTGATCAGTATTAATTCAGCTACAACATGACATTTCCTGATAAACTTGAACTGGAGTAAAATACAATAAAAGTCACAATATAAATTTTTTATTAAAATAAGATCCTTGTTGTGTGTGTGCCTTGGTTGCCAATCTTCCTGACTTAGTAGTGCAGCTAACACAATTCCCAGACCTGACAGACAAGTCTTAGCGAATTCAGTTAGAAGAAATACAGTCTAGCATGTATATCTTCCTTTCGTACCAGAGGATCTTCTGAGGCACGCCTCAAGAGGATTTATTGTAATTACACTTGGTTTCTCTTGGGTAGATCAGCTGTATAACAGAAATATTCCAAGAAGGAGTAGCTGCAGTAAACACTTGAGCAAGCACCCAGGTAATAGAGATACCTGAAAAAAAATCGACGGAATTTCTTAAAAGCAAAAAAAAAAAAAAAAAAAAAAAAAAAAAGAATAAAAAAAAAAAAAAAAAAAGAAAAGAGAGAATCCCATGGAAGATATAAAACCTGTTGAATTACCCCATTGGCAAACCAAAGATTCAAAGAAAACCTCTAAAATTAATTGTTTATTAAACTTTACTTAAAATTTTCAGAGAATTTTTTAAAACATCAGTGGTCTTTTTTGTTTGTTTTTTTGTTTGTTTGTTTGTTTTGTTTGTTTTTTTTTTTTGTTGTTGTTGTTGTTTTAACCTGTTCACCCTGATATATACATCTTGGTATTGCAATAAATCAGTGATATTTTTGAAACATTGCTAAACATCACGACGAGATATTTATCTATTTTAAGTAATTTTCTTTTGCTCATTTTATGTCTTTGACTCTGTAGTTTGTAAGAGAGCAATCAGCATTTGGAGTTAAGGGGTGTCTGTGTGTGCCAGGAATTAAGCTGCTATTTCTGTTTCAAACTCACTCTTCTATATTCTGCTTTGTAATTCTGGGGCCAGGACTCTGCCAACCACATTTCAGTTTTTGCATCTGCTCTCTTCAGGCCCTGCCAATAAGCAACACTAGAAAGAAACTCAAAAGCAGGAGGAGGGAAAATACACTCCTTCCCATTCATTACCTTTTCCTCTTTTTTTGGCCTTCAGTTTTTAACTAGTGTCATTTCGGCAATACTTCTTCCCTCCAGCAGGATAATTGTTTGTAGCAGCAATTAATTCTAGTTTGCAGTTTTTCACAATACTTGTAGCACCAGCTTCATCTAGGCCCCTCACACAAGTCAGTAGCAGTCAGATGAAGCTCCCTTCAGTAGGTCTATTGCCCAGCACCATGTGGCTTTTCAATGAGCTAAGAGACACTGGCACCTACTGAGCAATGCCTACTCCTTCAAGAAATCTTCTGCCAAATGTCTAATAATTTTAATAATCTTAATCTCTCCCCCTTTACTCTAGTGCTCTAGTACTAAAGATTGTACCTGCTTCCTGCAGTTGAAAATTGTGTGATAGCTTAGTGTACTCCTTTGAATTTTCAGATTTTTAATAACCATTCAACTTTTTTTTTGAGACTGAGTCTCGCTCCATCACCTAGACTGGAGTGCAGTGGCAAAATCACTGCTCACTGCAACCTTCACCTCCAGGGTTCCAACGATCCCACCCCCACCTTAGCCTCTGAAGTAACTGGAGCTACAGGCATGTGCCACCATCCTGGCTAATTTTCTGTAGAAATGGGACCTCCCTATGTTGCCCAGGCTGGTCTCGAGCTCCTGGGTTCAAGTGATTTTTTAGCCTCGGCCTCCCAAAGTGTTGGGATTATAGGCATGAGCCTCCATGCTCGCCCCAACAATTCTTTATTTTAAATTATCTCTGCTAAAATAATCGGTGTGGTTTGTTTGTTCTGACTGCACTCTAGGTAATATTCTTTGTTATCCTCAATCTTAGAATAATTGTACTATTTATGAGAGTAAAATCTTATTTTTTAGAGATTGAATTGATATCTAAGACCAACTCGAATTTTCAAAGCATTTATTTGTTATTAAATAGATGTAAATGTATTGTGCTAGGCACTACAAGAAATTCAGAGAATTGTTAGTCACAATTTCACCTGCAAGTATTTAGGCAATTTTAATTTAAAAATCTAAATATGTATATAAGAAATTTAATACATTATGTACTTTATGAATATCATGCAGAATGAACTTTGGAGAAGCTCAGAGGAAGAAAATTACTTTCTTTGGAAACCAGAAGACATCTGAAGAGTTTTAATAGAGAATAAACGGTAGTAGCTGGGACTTAAAGCATATATTTACAAGAAAAACTAAGAGTATTATTGGTAGAGATTTCAAAAGATGGCATTGTAAGGGAGAAAAGAAAATGAACAGGGCAGAATATCAAAAGAGTTGAAAGCATGCATGTGCGAATATTTGGTAGAAATAAAAGTTTCATAAAATGTGGTGGTAAGAGATGAAATTCACAGGGAAGATTGGAGTAAGGTGATAGAAGACCTTGAATTAGTATTTTTAAATCTGAGGTTTCCTTCTCTCGGTAAGAGAGAACCACTGAATTTCTGAAGATTGTGGCTTAAGAAGTCGAATCTAAAACATGTTCAGAATTGACTTGGGTTAAAGAAGATTGAAGAATGCAAAAACATTTAGTAATACGGGTACTATAGCTAATTCCTTCTTTTCACACCGTGAGACTCACACCACAGGGGTTCTCAAAAATAAATAATTCAAAGACTTGTGTCTAAGCATCTGAAGGAATAAAAGTAGCATTTATTGTTATGGAAATTGAGAAGGAAGTAATGTGTACATGCTAGGGGAAACAAGAGTTCATTTTTAGACCTGAACAATTTAAGTTGTTTATTTTACTTCCAAGTGGAATTGTTGAATAGGTGCTTGTACAAAAGAACATTGAGTTCAGAGAAGCGGGACGGATAGAAATATACACTTTTGAATCATCCTCAGGCAGATGGATACTTACGACTATCAGGCTGAGTGAGATCACTTAATAAATGAATGTAGACAGAGAAATAAAGAGAGCTGAGAAGTGAACCCTGGGACTCAAACATTTAGAGGTTAAGATGAAGAGGAAGGTTGTCCAATAAGTCTGAGAATGACGTGCTTGCGAATTAGGAGACACAAGAGATGTTCCAGAAGCGAAGGTGTGGACATTTTTCAGAAAGCATACAATGTTCCAGAGGCGAAGGGGTGTACATTTTTCTGGAAGCATAAACTGAACACCTACGTCAAATGACACAGACTAACCAATATGTAAACTTCAAAATTATTATAAATTTTTCAGTGCCTGTATAACTTACGACTTTATTGATGCCGGTTTTGGGGGTGATGTCAGGGCCCAAAACCTGATTAGGAGGTTTCAAGTTATAATGAAAGAGAATAAATTAGAAACAGCAGATGCGAACAACTCTTTTGAGAAATTTCACTGTAATGAGGAGTAGTAAAATGAAGCAGTTAAATATGGTTTAAAGAGGAACACATATGTTTAAATGTACAGTGGTATGTTGATGTACTGATGAGAATTATCCAGTAGAGACGGACAGAAAAAAATGATGGTGAACAAAAGAAAGAATATAACTGCAAAAAACCTGGACCTTTATAACATGCGAGTAGATTCAAGAAAGGGAAAGATGTTAGACCTAGATTAAAGCAAGAATAGTTTATACATTATAACATGATGGAAAACAAAATTTTTTGTACAGAAGAATGTATTTTGGTAGATTTCTTAGGAGGCTTATGTAAAAGTTTTCTTCTACATGCTTCTATTTTCTCAGTAAAACAAAAATCATTGTGGGTACTTAGATTGAGGAAGAGGAGAGATTGTTGAATTTTAGGGAGAGATGAGATGCAGTCACTTCGGTGATTGAGAGAATGAACTGAATACAAAAATGTATTTAATTGCTTGGGAGCACTGAGATCACTCTTAAATTTTGTTGAAAATTAAATCAGCAACAAGTATCAGTTCTTTTGCAAAATTTTTCTCTGCTTCGAGTATAGGCTGAGAATAGATAGATTGAACCATGACTAGAATTTTACCAGATGAACACCATGGTGGGAAGTGGAGTTACAATGGTGAGGGCACATGTAAGGGATAATAGAACATGGAAGCCAGGTAAAGAAAAAGGGCGACTGAGAGCATGAGAAGGGTGATAATCAGTTGAACAGAAGAGGGGCTCATGCATTATAGATGTCATCAGGGTCAATGCATCAGTGGACTGGGATAACACAAGGAGTAAAGTGGAGAGATATGAGCTGGTGGTCAAGAAGAGGGATACTTGACATTGAGCATAGTATAGTTATTGCTTACTTCAAAAGCATACAGTTTGGGGTCAGGCCCGATGGCTCATGCCTGTAATCCCAGCACTTTGGAAGGCTGAGGTGGGCAGATCACCTAAGGTCAGGAGTTCAAGACCAGTCTAACCAACATGGAAATCCCCTGTCACCACCAAAATTACAAAAAAATTTGCTAGGCATGGTGGTGGGCGCCTGTAATCTCAACTACTCAGAGGGCTGAGGCAGGAGAATCGCTTGAGCCCTGGAGGCAGAGGTTGCAGTGAGCCGAGATTGCAGTACTTCACTCCAGCCTGGGCAAAAGAATGAGACTGTGTCTTAAAAAAGAAAGAAAGAAAAGAAAAGGAAAAGAACAAAAGCATACAAGTTGTGAGTCGAAGAGTTGAGAGAGGGTATGTGACAAGATCATGAAGAGAAAGGAGTTCAAGACTGAGAGTCCAATATGTTGGTTGGTTTATCTGTGTGGATATTTAATTTTTATGTTAGAAATAATAATGAAGAGATGATCGTAATTCAGGTGCTGATATCTTCAATGACTGAAGAAAAGTGATCAAGAAAATGGTAGGTTATTTTAAAAACAGAGATAATGGATGTGTGGTTTATATAATGGGCTTCAAATTCCATAAGAGGGAGAAAAGGAGGGAAACTGGCTTATAATTGGCAAAATGGAGCTAGGTAGCCTGACATTACATTTTGGCCAGGGGTGCTTCCGTATGGGCAAAAATAAATTGACTCCTTCAAGAACATAGCAGAAGCAGCAGTTTACTCAGGTGATAGCCATATTCATTTAAGGCAAGAGAATGTAGAAATCATTCTGGGAAATTTCGAGTCAATGGGGCCTATTGATAATATCTCACCAAAAAAACCCAGATGTCACAATGGAATTTCCAAGGAGAAGGAGGGAGAGATTTCGACTTTATTAGGGTAGATCCAGTCTAATGAACATGAGGATTTGGTTGTGACTGAAACAACTGAAGGAAGATGTGATAGCCAGAAGAATGGCCTCCCCAAAATATTTACCCCCATCCCTTGGAACTTGTGAATGCTACCTAGCATTGACAAAGGGATTTCATACTAATGTTACAAACTGTAAGATAAACAGACTACCCTGGATTATCTGGATGGATCCAGCCTAATCACATGAGTCTTTAGAAACCGAGAACTTGACCAGTCTGGGCAACATGGTGAGACCCCGTCTCTACTAAAATACAAAAAACTAGCTGAGCGTGGCAGTGTGCGCAGGTTGTCCCAGCAACTCGAGAGGCTGAGGCAGAAGAATTGCTTGAACCCGGGAGGCAGAGGTTGCAGTGAACCGAGATCGCGCCACTGCACTCCAGCCTGGGTGACAGAGCGAGGCTCCGTCTCAAAAACAAAACAAAACAAAACAAAACAAAAAAACTCCGAAAACTTTCTTTGGCTGCAAACATAACAGAAGTGCAGAGGGAGAGGCAGGGTGGATGAGGTCAGAGAGATTTGACTTCTCATTCCATTGCTGGTTTTGAGTCTGGATGAAGTGGTTTATGAGGCAAGGAATGTGAATGGTCTTCAGAACCTGAGAACAATGCCCCTCTAACAGACAAGGGAATCTCCGCCCTATGGTTGGGTGGAACCCAATTCTGCCAACCTTAATAAGCATGGAAGTGGATTATCCCCCAGAGCTCCATATAAGAATCTGGGTCAGCTGACACCTTGGATAACTCTTAAAATTATTATCCTAAATGAAAGAAGATGCAAGAAAAAAAAAAGAAACAATGAATAATTCTATAAAATGCAAAACAGTCTATAGTGAAAGAAAGCAGATTAGCATTTTTTTAGAAATGGAGGTGGAGGAAATAGTAGATTATAAAGGGCATAAGGAAACATTTAGGGGTGATGGAAATGTCTGTTACCTTGATTGTGGTTAACGATTTTATAAATACACATATGTCAAATCTTACCAAATTATACATAGTGAAGTATGCAGTTGACTGTACAGCAGATTCTCAAAAAAATATGTTCAACGTTGTTTCCTTATAAGGTTGATGAAAAAAGAGTTGATTTTTATTCAGGGCCGTTACCTGTGTAGAGTTTGCACCTTCTCATGTCTGTGTGAGTTTTCTCCCAGTACTCAGATTTCCTCACACATTCCAAAGCTGTGTGCATGAGGTAAATGGGCGCATCTACATGTTCCAGTCTGAGTGAGTGTGTGGGTGTGTGTGGATGCATCCTATGATGGGATGGCATCCTGTCCCCAGCTGGTTCCCGCCTGGTTCCCTGAACTGCCAATATAGGCTCAGGCTAACTGCCACCCTAAACTGGAATAAGTGGGTTGGAAAATGAATGAATACAAATGATTGTCAAATACAAATTCGTCAAGTCTATGGTAATTGTAAAAATGTATGACAGTAAACAATGCATCAGGAAAGCGCTCAGCAAACCCACCCTATTTGTGATTGTTTTTAACTGTGGTGGTAGGAGTTGCTTCTGATGATCTCTGATTGCAAACATTTATTCCTCCATTTAACCTACTACACTACAACTGGCCTCACTCGCGAGTTCATGAAAAATTGGGCAAATCATAACCTTATTCATTTTGATTAATCTGTCTTAAATGTAGATATAGCTCATATTTCTTTCACCATTTAATATTAGAAGGGTTGAAGTTATATTTTATGTTGTTTTGCTGAAATCCAGTTTCCAAGCACCTATGGGCAATGTTTAGTGAGAATTTCCACTTCAAGTGGACCTCCAAGAAATGGTTAAAATAGAACAAATAATCCAAGTCCATACTGCTTTATCCCCTATCCATAGAAAATGAAAAAAATGTACACAGACTTTTAATGACATGACAAGGTCCGATTGTTGGAGACAGTACTTCAAATATTTTCTAGGTATTCCGAAACTTTAGAAGAGATGTGGCACTGCCATGGTGACCTCAGAGTCAGGCGCCTACATACAGTATAGCAATCATGACAGCACAAATAATAGTCCTAACCACTCCAGTTCATGCTTTGTGCCAAAGAGAAACATTCCTCATGATACACTTTATTTTTTTATTATTTATTTATTTTTATTATTAT
>NW_016803992.1:0-904 GCF_001698545.2 Rhinopithecus bieti
AATAAAATAAATTAAAAAAAGACTGTATGGTGAAAGGAAATATCCTCATACAATAGCGAGAATGATGCTTTCTGAAAATCTTCTTTGTGTTGTGTGAATTCATCTCAGACATTTACACATTTCTCTTCATGAATCCTTTACTGTTTTCGTGGAATCTGCAATGGGAGATTACAGAGCACATTGTGGTCTATGGTGAGAAAGGAAGTATCACCAGCTAAACACTGAAAACAAGCGTTGTGAGAAACTGCATTGTGACGTGTGAATGCAACTCACAGATGTACATTTTCTTGTCATTGATCAGTTTGCTAACATCGTTTTCTTGAAACCTGCAATGGGATATCTTAGCGCAAGGAAGCTTACAGTGACAAAGGAAATATCGTCAGATAAAAACTAGAAAACAAGCTTTCTGAGAAACTGCTTTGTGATGCTTGAAGTCATCTCACAGAGTTACACTTTCCTTTCATAGAGCAGGCTGTTACCACTGTCTCTGGGGAATCTGAGAAGGGATACTTTGGATCGCATTGAGGCCTATGCTGACAAAGGAAATATCCTCAATTAGAAACGTGAAAGGAGCTTTCAGAGAACCTTTTTGTGTTATGTGAATTCACTTTTTCACTTTTACCGGAACAGTGTTCAAACTCTGCCTTATGAGAAAAGAGGTATAATGTCCTGAGTGGAATGCACACAACACAAAGCAGTTTCTCAGAAAGTTTCTCTCCAGTTTTTATCTGAAGATATCTCCTATTTCCCCACAGGCCTGAAACTGTTTCCGAATGTCTCTGCATGAATCCGTCCATGACGCAGTTTCAAAAGTGCGTAATAGAAGGAAAATTTTATCTATGTGAGATGAATAGAGGTATCTATCACAAAGAAGTTTTACCAAAAGCTTCTTTCCAGTTTTGTG
>NW_016803993.1:0-991 GCF_001698545.2 Rhinopithecus bieti
AAAACTAGAAAGAAGCGTTCTGAGAAAGTTCTTTGTGATGTGGGAATTCCTCTCAAAGATTTAATCTTTATTTTCTTGGAGTCGTTTCCTAACATTGTTTTCATGGAAACTGCAAAGGGATATTGGGGAGCACATTGGGGCCTATTTTGAAATCCTAAATATCCTCAGATAAAACTAGAAAGAAAATGTCTGAAGAACTGCTTTGTGGTGTGTTAATTCATTTCACCAAGTTACACTGTTCTTTTCACTGAGTAGTTTGCTAACACTGTTTTCATGGAATCTGCAAAGGGATATCTGGGAGCACATTGAGACATATAGTGAAAAAGGGAATATTCTCACATAAAAACTAGAAAGAAACTTTCCAAGAAACTGCTTTGTGATGTGTGAATTCACATCACAGCGTTACACTGTTCTTTTCTTTGAGAAGTTTGCTAACACGGTTTTTGTGGAATCTGCAATGTTATATTTCAGAGCACATTTACGCTTATGGTGACAAAGGAAATATCCTCAGAGAAAAACTAGAAAGCAGCTTTCTGAGAAACTGCATTGTGATGTGTGAATTCAACTCACAGAGTTACACTGTTCTTTTCTTTGAGAAGTTTGCTAACACAGTTTTCGTGGAATCTGCAATGTTAAATTTCAACGTGCATTGAAGCTTAAGATGACAAAGGAAAACCATCATAAAAAAACTAAAAAGATGCTTTCTGAGAAAACATTTTTTGATGTGCAAATTCTTGTCACAGAGTTACAGGATTCTTTTCATGGAGTAGTTTGGTAACACTGCTTTTGTCAATCTGAGGAGGAATATTTCAGATCACTTTGAAGCCTACGGTGACAAAGGAAATATCCTCAGATAAAAACTAGAAAGAAACTTTCTGAGAAAGTTCTTTCTGATGTGTGAATTCATCTCACAGAATTGCACCTTTCTTTTCAGGGAGCAGTTACCTAACACTGTTTTCGTGGAATCTGCAAAGGAATATTTGGGAGCACA
>NW_016803994.1:0-416 GCF_001698545.2 Rhinopithecus bieti
GTGTGTGTGTTGTGTGTGTGTGTGTGTGTGTGTGTGTGTGTGTGTGTGTGTGTGTGTGTGTGTGTGTGTGTGTGTGTGTGTGTGTGTGTGTGTCTTTGTGTGTGTGTGTGTGTGCATGTGTGTGTGTCTTTGTGTGTGTGTGTGCATGTGTGTGTGTGTGTGTGCGCGCATGTGTGTGTGTCTTTGTGTGTGTGTGTGCATGTGTGTGTGTGTGTCTTTGTGTGTGTGTGTGTGTGCATGTGTGTGTGTCTTTGTGTGTGTGTGTGTGCATGTGTGTGTGTGTCTTTGTGTGTGTGTGTGCATGTGTGTGTGTGTCTTTGTGTGTGTGTGTGCATGTGTGTGTGTGTGTCTTTGTGTGTGTGTGTGTGCATGTGTGTGTGTCTGCGTGTGCGTGTGTGTGTCTTTGTGTGTGTGTG
>NW_016803995.1:0-902 GCF_001698545.2 Rhinopithecus bieti
TCTTCTACAATGGTTAAACTAATTTACATTCCCACCGACAGTATAAAAGCATTTCTATTTCTCCACAGCCTCACCAGCATCTGTTGTTTCTTGACTTCTTAATAATCATCATTCTGACTGGTGTGAGATGGTATCTCATTGTGGTTTTGATTTACATTTCTCTAATGATCAGTGATGTTGAGCTTTCTTATCATATGTTTGTTGGCTGAATAAATGTCTTCTTTTGATAAGTGTTTCTTCATGTCCTTTGCCCACTTTTGATGGGATTGTCTTTTCTTGTGAATTTGTTTAAGTTACTTATAGATTCTGGGTATTAGACCTTTATCAGATGGATAGATTGCAAAATTTTCTCCTACTCGATAGGTTGTCTGTTCACTCTGATGATAGTTTCTTTTGCTATACAGAAGCTCTTTAGTTTAATTAGGACCCATTTGTCAATTTTTGCTTTTGTTGCAATTGCTTTTGATGTTATAGTCATGGAGTATTTTCCCGCGCCTATGTCCTGAATTGTATTGCTGAGATTTTCTTGTAGGATTTTTATAGTTTGGGGTTTTACATTTAACTTTTTAATTCATCTTGAGTTAATTTTTTATATGGTGTAAGGAAGGGGTTCAGTTTCAATTTTCTGCATATAGCTAGCCAGTTTTTCCAGCACTATTTATTAAATAGGAAATCCTTTCCCCGTTGCTTGTTTTTCTCAAGTTTGTTGAAGATCAGATGGTTGTAGATGTGTGGGCTTATTTCTGAGGTCTCTATCCTATTCCATTGGTCTATGTGTTTGTTTTGGTACCAGTACCATGCTGTTTTGGTTACTTAAGCTTTGTAGTATAGTTTGAAGTCGAGTAGCATGCCTCCAGGTTTGTTCTTTTGGCTTAGAATTGTCTTGGCTGTAAAGGCTCTTT
>NW_016803996.1:0-2444 GCF_001698545.2 Rhinopithecus bieti
AAGTTAAACATTAGTCAGTTGTTCATTGGTTCCCGCCCTTTGACCAAACCACAAACGGCCACTTTCCTGCCCTTTGACCAAACCATAAACGGCCACTTGCCCTGCTAGGGACTTTCCAGATAACCTTGTTGTTTTTAGCATTAAGGGGAGTTTCCTGACTTTTCTGACCTCTGATATTCCTGACTTTTCTGACCTCTGATATTCAGTATTTTTCCACTCCTCAGCACTATGTTTTTCTTTGACTTTGGGCAAGTTACTTAAGCTTTCAATGCCTCAGTACCCTACTCTGTAAAATGGGGAAATACCTTCCTCTTAGGGTTGCTATGAGGCACAACTAAGCTAATACCTGTCTACGTAAAGGGGCTTAGGACAGTGCCTCTCAAACAGCAAGAGCTGTCAAAGGATCAGTTATGTTTCACTGCCGTATTCCCAGTCACTAGCAAAGTACCTTCAACAGAGCATGAGTTATTGGTGGATTAATACACCATGAATGTTTAGGATGAGTGTAAATGAATTTTACTTCTAAAATAAGCAGACTGTTTTTGTTCTTGTTTTGTTTAAGGTGTACATAAATTAGCAGGATACAGGACCCTTTCCCACCTACAGGTAACTTCGTTATCCTCAAGAAATATTTCTAAGGATTCTACAGTGTGTCCTAAGTATCTTGTTCCTCAGTTCCAGGGGTGGGAGTGGGTGCTAGAACTTGAACACTGCTGGCAGATTGGCTGTCACCAACTATTCACAAAAGCTGTCACCGCTGTGGCTTGCTTTCCCTCCCTCCACCCCTGTATGTTCTTGTTTGCTTTTTCTGGTTCACAGCAGGTATCTTTTCTTCCAGTGAATACTGAGGTTAAAAGATCCGTCACTCTTTGTTATCAATTTCCCCTCTTCATCTAATAATAGTTATTAGCACATTCTTTTTATGTCTCTGTTCAATTCAAAAAGTACTGAGCTATATTTCCCTGCTGACAATGATGGGAGAAGTGGTTATATTTTCTTTCCTGCTTTAGCCTTTTCTCTCTTTCACCCTTAAAAGTTTCTATTATTTTTATACCACTACTGCATTGGGTACCTTCTATTTGTGGATTCTCTTTTGGTATTATCCACTTAAGAATAACTTCAAAGTACAACAAGGGAAGTGAGTTAAATATCTAAAGAATCATTCTACCTAATGAAGGCCAGAAATGGAGGGAAAGGGGTGATCCCCACTAACAGGCCAAAACATAACTTGGGGATTTGTTAAAATCAGATCAATTTTCCATATTTAAATCTTTGATTAAAAACATTTAAGGTATACTAATCATCAGGAGCAGCAGCCTGTTTATTTTTAAGACCTATCATCTGTTCTTACGGAATGCCAATTATTGCACTAATTGTTATAAGATACATCTCAGAATTGGTCAAGGAAAAGGGCTTCCCAATGGTGAAAACTGTTTCGAGTATCAGACTATTCATGCAAATTTGGGCTCTAATGATACACAGAGAACAATCAGCCTAAATATTTCATATAGTAGTTTAAAAATTATATTAAAAACTGTTTTTATCACTTAATTGACCCTTATTGAGTCAGTACTTTAAAGAAAAGTCAATGAAAAAGAAAAAGTAAGATTGGTTATTATATTTATAAATGTATCATATTACGTGTCTACTTAGTCAATGCAGGATACAATTCTTTATAGAATCTGCAAGATATTAACTAGAGTAATTTTAAATTGTATTGGTACCACCATATAAATATAGGCAGACTAAAACATGGGGTAGAATTTGAAAACTAATTATAAAAGTGGCTCCACTACTTTTATAATAGAATCCTAAAAAGAAACAGCAACATAAAATAAAATAATAAATTGTTAAATATACTCACTATTTCTGCTGTATGACCCCTGAAAGTATGGTAACATTTTCCTGTTTCTACACTCCAGAGTTTGCAAGTTTTATCAAAGGACCCAGTGGCAATTTTGTCACTAAGATTTAAAAGAAATGTGGAATATTAAAAAAAAGACATGTTATATAATAAACTGAACTAAGATAAGAGATGTTAATACATGAGTAAAAAATTTACTTCACTTCTAAAGCTATAAGCAATCTTAAATTTGTTTCAGTGGATAATAAAAGTCTAATTTTTGAGTGGTATCAATTTACACATTTAATTTCAAAGGTTTCAAAGTTATAGGTATGTTTGTTTGGGATTATAACAATTTTTTTAAATTATACTTTAAGTTCTAGGGTACTTGTGCACAACATGCAGGTTTGTTATATATGTATACTTGTGCCATGTTGGTGTGCTGCACCCATCAATTCGTCAGCACCCATCAACTCGTCATTTACATCAGGTATAACTCCCAATGCCATCCCTCCCCTCTGCCCCCTCCTCATAATAGGCCCTGGTGTGTGATGTTCCCCTTCCAGAGTCCAAGTGATCCCATTGTTCAATTCCCACCTAT
>NW_016803997.1:0-1221 GCF_001698545.2 Rhinopithecus bieti
AAAACCTAAGGGTATGCTTTAGGTTCCATTTTCTCTGAAGATATATGGGAGATTTGTGAGTGAGTTCAAATTATTTTTGATTTGAAATAACTCCAATCCAGAAAGAACATTAAGATAAAGTAAAAATGGTGGGAGAAACACTGTCAGAGAGAATAGGTTATTTATGCACATTCTAAAATCTAACCATTTACTACTGAGAGAATAAAAATAGCTAATAAATTAGTGCAACAACTAACAGGAAGCCTAACAACCAAGCAAGTTCTTACTATAGTCAAGATGGTGCAAGGGATGAGATTAGACTACAAAGAAGACCAAGGTAGTACTGGAACTAAAAACAAAACAAAACAAAACAAAAACCACAAAAAAATTAACCAAATTTGACAAATACTTAAAAAGTTAAATAACAAAACAAGATATAATTTTCAATCCAATGTATAATATATGTTCAATCATAAACCTTTTATAAAGTCAAATGAATGTGTAGAAAATAAATACTTTTGGGAGTTCAGAGGCAAAAGGAAGAAAGACTCCGAAATAACTGTCTTCAAGACAAAATCTAAATAGTTGGACATGGAACATGTGTGCTGGGGAGTGAAGAAGGAAAAGGGAACATTAAAGGTTAAAACTGGCTTTTCTTAAGTTTTCTCAGATGTCCAAAATAGAAAAGATGCATGTGGTTGCCTCTCTATTCACTCCAGAAAAATAAATTCACCAATATTATTTCCAAGCCCCTTCCTCTCTGGTTAAAATCTTCCCTCTAAAAAGGAGATACGTTATTGCAACTGATCACAATTTAAATGTGTTTATTACTGAAAAGTCTCAAAACTTTATCTTTGATAGAAGATTTCTAGAGAAGACAAGGGTGAATAAAATAGAATACAATATGATAGTGTATTTATAGGCCTGCAACACTTGACTCTTTGCTTATTCATTTTAGGCTGGTGTAAAGTAATTACTGTGATTACTTTTGCACCAATCTAATATTTGTTTAGTCAGTCCAAAAAAAGTGGGCTGAGAACAATAAATACTACTAAGATCTAAACATGGTGAGTCTAAAATAAGGATGAAACTCTTAAGTATTGATCTCTCACTGAATAGAGCAATAAAAATTATGAGTAGGCCGGGCGCGGTGGCTCAAGCCTGTAATCCCAGCACTTTGGGAGACCGAGGCGGGCGGATCACGAGGTCAGGAGATCGAGACCATCCTGGCTAACGTGGTGA
>NW_016803998.1:0-1562 GCF_001698545.2 Rhinopithecus bieti
AATTAGAAGTATAGAGTTTTATTTGTTTTCCTTTTGCTTGCTTGTTTGTTTGTGCAATCAGTATTAAGTTGTCCTCACTTTAAAATAATGAGCTATAAGATTGTAGTTGCAAGCTGCATGGTAACGTCAAATCAAAAAATGCAAGAGATGTACAAAAAACAAAAGTAAGAAATTGGATCATACCACCAAAGAAAATTGTCTTCACTAAAATGAAGACAACAAGAAAGGAAAGAAGCAAGAGAAGACCACAAAACAACCATGAAACAAATTGCAATACAGCAGGGGTAAATGCTCATTTGTGAATAATAACATTGAATGTAAATGGACTAAACTTTCCAATCAAAAGACATACAGTGGCTAAATGGATTTTTAAAAAGACCCAATGATCTGTTGCCTACAGGAAAAATACTTAACCTATAAGACCTATGAGGATACACATAGACTAAAATAAAAGATAAAATATTTCATACCAATGGAAATCAAAAAAGAGCAAGAGTAGCTAAACTTATATCAGACAAAATAGATTTCAAGACAAAAACTGTAAGAGAGACAAGGTCACTATTGAATGATAAATGAGTCAATTTAGCAAGATAATATAACAATTTTAAACATCTATGCACCTAACACTGGAGCACCCAGGTATATAAAGCAAATATTATTAGAGCTAAAGAGAGAGAGTGAGAGATCCCAACACAATAATAGCTGGAGACTTCAACACCCCACTTTCAGCATTGGATAGATAATCATGACAGAAAACCAGCAAGGAAACATTGAACTTAATTTGCGCTATAGACCAAGTGTATCTTATAGATACTTAGAGAACATTTCATCCAACAACTGCAGAATACACATTATTTTTCTCTGCACATGAATCATTCTAAAAGATAAGCCATATGTAAAGCCACAAAACAAGTCTTAAGGAATCTGAAACATTGAAGTAATATCAAGTACCTTCTCTAATCACAATGAAATAAAACCAGACATTATTAACAAGAGAAACATTGGAAAATATACAAACACATGGAAATTAAACAATACGCTCCTTCATGACAACTAGGCCATTGAAAAAATTAACAAGAAAATGCAAAAATTTATGGAAACAAATGAACATGGAAACACAACCTATCAAAATCTATGGGATACAGCAAAAGCAGTACTAAGGAAAGTTTAAAGCAAAAAGTGCCTACATCAAAAAAGCAGCAAAACACGAAATAAACTATCTAATCATGCATCTTAAAGAAGAATAAAAGCAAGAAAAAAGCAAACCCAAAATTAGTAGAAGGAAAGAAATAATGAAGATTAGAACAGAAATAATTGCAATTAAAACAAAAAATACAGGAGATCAACAAAGCAAAAGTTTAGTTTTAAAATGTATTTACAGTATGGTTTCCAAATTTATTCCTTTAAATTATTTTCCTGTTTGGGTATAGTAGAAATATACACATGCTGTAATTTTATGCAAAAGCAACATTTAGTTCAGGACCAATTACTGTGCAAATGCTAGAAAAATGCAAAATAGATATTTGAATACATAAAAATTAAAAATGTTTGAACAAACACAA
>NW_016803999.1:0-702 GCF_001698545.2 Rhinopithecus bieti
GGTGGAAGGTGAAGGCCGGAGAGCAGGGGTCGCTTGGACGATGGTCACGGGTCATGCCAGGCTCTGGGCGCTGCCCAGGCCTGGTGGTTGCAACAGTGGGACGCCAACAGACGCTACTAGAGGCAAAGAGGGGCCTCTACCCCGAGTGCCTAGAAGCCCCCTGCCGAGGCCACAGGCAACTCTCTACAGACCAACTGTCTCCCACACTAGGTCCACGGAACTGGTAACACAGAGATCAAAACCCTCAATAACTCTGCAAGGACCCTGACGGGTTTATCCCACAATTCACTGGAAGAAGCAGCTGTGCGAGAACAGCCAAGCCAATCCTGTGAGGGAAGGAGCAGAAGGGAGCCTCCTTCCCAGGGCAGAGCGGGCCGGAAGCTGCGGGGACCGGAAAGGCTGGGCTAGGAGCAACCTCAGCCAGACACACCGCAGAGGGGCCGTCCTCATCAGAGGAAAGCTTGGAAAAAGATCCAGAGAGATGAATGACTCAAATGCAGACGACCAAACCATTACCTGAAAATGACCGTGCATTCAAGTATTTTAAAAACTGTCCAAACCCACCGAGCAGGTGCTGACTTAGGACGTGGGTCTTCCGTGCATTCGAACATTTTAAAAACTGTCCAAACCCACCGAGCAGGTGCTGACTTAGGACGTGGGTCTTCCGTGCATTCGAACATTTTAAAAACTGTCCAAACCCAC
>NW_016804000.1:0-996 GCF_001698545.2 Rhinopithecus bieti
CAAAAAAAAAAAAAAAAAAAAATGAGTCTCAGTACTTCAGATTGTCCCAACAGATATTTTTTTTCTTCCTCCCATAGAACCATAGTCTACTTTTTATTCTCTCTATGATACTGAGGACTAATTAATAAAGGGCCATTAAACATAGAAGAGAATTCTGCAACCATTGGGCCTACACTTATTAATAAAGAGATCTCAACATCAGATTCTACTTTCTAAAGAGTGGCTTTCTCAGTCAGCTTGGACATCTACAGAACTCAGTAAAGGGATGAGGAAAAATAAAGCTTATGAGAATACTCTACTAGATCGACACAATATTTTCTTTAGAGTAAGAGATGATTCTCTGGAGGTTGGCATTGCTAATTATAATACACAGTTTGAGACCTCAAATTGATCTAGTATATAAGCAAACGAAAGCCTCCTGCTATCTGGGGTAATTTATCAAAACCAGAAAGTGTGCCATGTCACCCCATCCCCCCAAAAAGGAAATTGCTGGAAAGCATGTTATCTTTATAGAGTCATTTGGCTCAACAAATACTTTCCTGTCAGTCAGCATCAGCCACAGGCAAAAGTGTGAAATTAAAAAGGTTGGATCTTCACTATGAGCAACATCCCTCACCCAAGCCTCTTTTTGGTTGTTTTGGTTTGGGTTGGGTTGGTTTTTTGTAGAAACAGGTCTCACTAGGTTGCCCAGGCTGGTATCAAATTCCCGCCTCAGACTCCCAAAGTGATGGGATTACAGGTGCCTAGCTCCCAGCCTCCTTTTGGAGCAAAATTTTTCTCATTTTCGGTGCCCTTGACCTTTCCCACACCCCAGCAGCACCCTCATGTGCCCCCAGATGCCCAGAATCCCCCTCTTTGGATCCCTAGTCTTGCTTTTCCTGCAAACACTTCATCATCATTATCAACACACATTAGTTAAGTACCTTTAAGGTGAAGGCATTTGTGGGGTGATTTCGACATTGTTACTTCGTTGGTTCCCTATATCAGTTTCTTTGT
>NW_016804001.1:0-4120 GCF_001698545.2 Rhinopithecus bieti
AGATTGGGCATATCTTCAGAGCTGTGTGTTGTGGCTACCGAGCACTTTTAGTGTGGCTAGTCTGATTTAATATGTACTGTAAGTGTGAAATAATATTGCATATTTTAGTTGTTTTTTTTTTTTTGAGAGTGAATCTCACTTTGTCACCCAGGCTGGAATGCAGTGGCACGGTCTCAGCTCACTGCAACCTCCACCTCCCGGGTTCCAGCAATTCTCCTGCCTCACCCTCTCAATTATGTGGTACTACAGGCGCCTGCCACCACACCCAGCTAATTTTTTCTATTTTTAGTAGAGACGGGGTTTTGCCGTGTTAGCCAGGATGGTCTCGATCTCCTGATCTCGTGATCTGCCCATCTTAGCCTCCCAAAGTGTTGGGATTTCAGGTGTGAGCCACCACGCCCAACCTTACTAATGTTTTTTATACTGATTACACATTGAAATAATACTTGAATTAAAATATTAAAGTTTTTGTTGGTTTCTTTTTTCTGTTTGTTTTTTATTGAGGTTACTAGAACATTTAGAATTACCCATGTAGATCACATTATATGTCTATTGAACAATAATGCTGTAGAGCATGGTTCTGAAGGAAACTTCATGAATGGCCCAGGTTGCCTGGAAGCCACATGTTATTACTGAGCTTGGGCCCAGCCTTTGATCTGAAGCAGTGGTTCTCAAAGTTTGGTCCCCAAACAGCATCATCAGCATTACCTGGGAATTCTCAGACTGTACCCAGGAACTACAGAATCGGAACTCTGGGAATGGGGGCAGCAATCTGTGTTTTAACACGACCCCTAAGAGCTTTTGATGAACACTAAGGTTTGAGAACCACTGGTTTCAAGCAACAGAGGAAGAAGCTGAGCTTCACCTCCTGTCACACCAGCCTTAATTCACTAGCTTGGGTTTATTTCAGGTAAACTGAAAGGGACAGCAAGGGCTGGGCTGGGGAGGAGAGTAGAACTCACAGGGGCTGAGGCCTAGAGGGGAAAACTGCATAAAGGAAAAAGTCGGGTTCTAAAGGTTACAAACATGATACCATGTATATGACTTCTAGGAAAACATACAAATGACCACCATAAATTGATTGTGGGTAAGTATATAGAGACTAAAAGGTGTGCATGTAAGAGATGCATACAAATGCAGCATACAGAATACAGAGAGATGTGCATTCAAAAGACAAGCATATTTGTGGCTGGGCGCAGTGGCTCACCCCTGTAATCCCAGCACTCTGGGAGTCCAAGGCGGGCAGATCATCTGAGGTCAGGAGCTTGAGACAAGCCTGGCCAACATGGTGAAACCCCGTCTCTACTAAAAATACAAAAATTAGCCAGGCGTGGTGGTGCACACCTATAATCCCAGCTGCTCAGGAGGCTGAGGCAGGAGAATCGCTTGAACCTGGGAGGCGGAGGCAGCAGTGAGCCAAGATCGCGCCACTGCACTCCAGCCTGGGCAACGAGCAAAACTGCATCTCATAAAAACAAAAACAAAAGACAAGAACATTTGAGATGATGGTTACCTCTCAAGGAAAGAAAGGGAGGGGCATTCTAGTAGAGAAGGCTCCACAGCAGACATCAACTGTATTTGTAATGTTATATTTCTTAAGCTGAATAGTAGACACATGGATGTTTATAGTAATGTTTTCTACAATTTTATGTAGGTCTGAAATATTTCTAAAGCGGGAGGGGGAAGCATAGCAGTTCTTCCCACACCATTGGGCAGTACTTAGAGGAGTCTAAGAATTCTAGAACCCAACCTGGCCTTTGAGGTCATTATGAAGGTACATTTGTCATGGAAGGAGATAAACCGTTAAATAAAACATGCTGTATTCGTTGAGCTAAACATTTCAAATATTTAGGCATATGGTATGTGGATCCCAAGTTGAACTCTTGTTCTAAACCCCGAAAATGTTACAGGTGAGCCAGGCTCAATATCTGGCCTATAACTCCTTTTCCTTCCTCCCTCCATGCCACTTTGTTACCTGAGCATAGTGGGGCCCCTTGCTTCTGAAAAGCGCTTGTTCCAGTAGCCCATCTTCCTATAGGACTTGGACTTCGTCCCTGACCCAGGCTAGAGTGCAACCACCAACCACCTTGTCTCTTCTGCTCGCCCCCAACCACACCCCTCTCTTTGCTCTCTAGGTGTTCAAATGTAAAACCTCTGCAATGGCCCTTCTCCCACATACCAAATATCAATGCACACCTGAAAGCCATCACTTTGGTCAGGCACACCTGCGTGGATGCCCTTTATTCGCAGCACTACCTCTTAAGAACAGTTTATTTTTCTGACAACCTTCAGCTCTGAGTTGTCTCTCCTATTTGATTTCCTTCCCCATTACAGACAAGGAAGGACTACTGAACAGGTTCCATTGTATTTGTCATGTAGGGAAGATCAAGGAAGCTACAAAGGAGCTGAAAACTTGTCAGAATGAGCCTCTGGGTATTTAAAAATGAAATAAGAAAACCTCTTCATTTAAAACAGAGCTTTGCTCTCGCCTGCCTACCCTCTCCCTTTCTTGCTCACGATTTTGCTCGCCCTCTCCTTGAGGATCAAGGGGGCTCTGACCACAGCCTGTGGCTGGGAAGGGAGACAGGCGGTGGCTCAGGGAAAACGAGGCTGCAGTGATGGTGGTACGAAGATGTTGGGCAAGGACAAGCAGCAGGAGCAAACTATCGCCAAGGACCTGGTCGTGACCAAGTATAAGATGGGGGAACGACATAGCCAACCAGGTACTTCAGTCCTTGGTAGAAGCATCTAGCTCAGGCGTATCAGTACTGAGCCTGTGTGAGAAAGATGATGCCATGATTATGGAAGAAATAGGGAAAATCTTCAAGAAAAAATAGAAATGAAAAAAGGTATTGCTTTTCCCACCAGCATTTCAGTAAATAACTGTGTATGTCACTTCTCCCCTTTGAAGAGCAACCAGGATTATATTCTCAAGGAAGGTGACTTGGTAAAAATTGACCTCAGGGTCCATGTAGATGGCTTCATCGCTAATGTAGCTCATACTTTTGTAGTTGATGTAGCTCAGGGACCAAAGTAACAGGGAGGAAAGCAGATGTTATTAAGGCAATTCCCTTTTGTGATGAAGCTGTCCTATGCCTGGTCAAACCTGGGAGCCAGAACATACAAGTGACAGAAACCCTGAACAAAGCTGCCCATTCACTTAACTGCATGCCAACAGAAAGCATGCGGTCACATCAGTTGAAGGAGCATGTCGTCGACGGAGAAAAAACCATTATCCAGAATCCCACAGACCAGCAGAAGAAGGACCATGAAAAAGCAGAATTGGCGGTACATGAAGTATATGCTGTGGATGTTCTCATCAGCTCAGGAGAGGGCAAGGACAAGGATGCAGGACAGAGAACCACTATTTACAAATGAGACCCCTCTAAACAGCACGGACTGAAAATGAAAACTTCACGTGCCTTCTTCAGTGAGGTGGAAAGGCGTTTTGATGCTATGCCATTTACTTTAAGAACATTTGAAGATGAGAAGAAGGCTCGGATGGGTGTGGCGGAGTGCACCAAGCATGAACTGCTGCAACTATTTAATGTTCTCTATAAGAAGGAAGGTGAATTTCTTGCCCAGTTTAAATGTACAGTTCTGCTCATGCCCAATGGCCTTATGCAGATAACCAGTGGTCCCTTCGAGCCTGACCTCTACAAGTCTGAGATGGAAGTCCAGGATGCAGAGCTAAAGGCTCTCCTCCAGAGATCTGCAAGTCAAAAAACCCAGAAAAAGAAAAAGAAAAAAAAAGGCCTACAAGACTGTAGAGAAAGCCACCAGTGGGGAAACATCAGAAGAAAATGAAGCTGGGCACTGAGGTGGGTCCCATCTCCCCAGCTTGTTGCTCCTACCTCATCCCCTTCCCACCACACCCCAGACTCTGTGAAGTATAGTTCTTCTTCTCCACCTAGGACCACGAGCAGAGCAGGGGTCTCCCTGCCCCCATCCCAGTTCCCCAACCCACTCCCTTCCAACAACCAGCTCCAACTGAATGGTCTTGGGAGGCGCGGCTTCCCAACCACAGAAGACTAAATGAAAAAAAAAGAAATTGAATAATAAAATCAGGAGTAAAAAAATAAAATAGAGGGGGGCGGAGAAAGATGGCCGAATAGGAACA
>NW_016804002.1:0-413 GCF_001698545.2 Rhinopithecus bieti
AGATGGATGGATGGATGGATGAGGTGGATGGATGGATGGATAGATGGATGGATGGATGGATGAGGTGGATGGATGGATGGATGGATGAGAAGGATGGATGGATGGATGGATGGATGGATGAGGTGGATGGATGGATGGATGGATGGATGGATGGATGGATGGATGAATGGATAGATGGATAGATGGATGGATGGATGGATGAGGTGGATGGATGGATGGATGGATGGATGGATGAGGTGGATGGATGGATGGATGGATGGATGGATGGATGGATGGATGAATGGATAGATGGATAGATGGATGGATGGATGGATGAGGTGGATGGATGGATGGATGGATGGATGGATGGATGGATGAGGTGGATGGATGGATGGATGGATGGATGGATGGATGGATGAATGGATAGATGGATA
>NW_016804003.1:0-1220 GCF_001698545.2 Rhinopithecus bieti
GTCCTTCCCAAGCATGTTACAGATCCTGGAAGGAATAAGGAGAAATATTTATCAATCTCACTACATAAAATTAAAAGTTTGCATATGGCATAAAATAAGAAAAATAATACACTGGAAAAAATAGTTGCAATAATATGGAGGCATAACCAGGATTAAAATGATGACATTTAATATTGTTAAGCAGCTCTTACAAATCAGTTAAAACAATAGAGAACAAAACTGAAAAATGGGGAAAAGCATGCACAGATTAGAGAAAAAAATAAAATGTCTATCAAGTAAGAGCAAGATTATCAGATGTTGAACAAACATGAACAAAATCATAAATGCAAATTAATGACACAAAGGAACCATTATTTTCCCTAGAACACCGTTAAGATCAAAAGTTTGATAACGCTAATGTTGGCAATGGAGTGGAAGCATAGCTGTGCTCATTCACTTGGTAGAGGAATGTCTCAGGGCTTATATATATTTAAAATGCAAGTGTGTTTTAATCTACTCATTCCAAATCTGTCAATTCACACAGCTCTACATTTACACTAACACAAATGGTGCACACTGTCAATTCACACAGCTATACATTTACACTAACACAAATGGTGCACACTGCATATTGGCTGCCTCTATCGGAAAAGAGCAAACAATAAGACAACTAAATCTCCACAACAGGGGGACAAATATTTACTTTAAAAAATAATCAATGTCAATATATTGCTACAGACAGATATATTGGTGCATAGGAAAAGCAAAAAACAAACAAACAAACAAACAAAAAACAAAAACAGAAACCAAAACTTCACTTCCCTAGAATCCCATTTCAGCAGCTTATGCTTGGGATATGAAGTATAGGAACAAATTCTGCCAGTTCATCACACCTCTGTGGACTGCTGGAAAATATAACCAAAATATTAAACAACAAAAGACTGCTTTTATGTTACAAGCATATCCAAAGGTAAGCCTGTTGCCACGGAAAATGAGGATTTCAAAAAACTTTTAAGGAAGCAGAGACATGTTCACACCAGATAACTTAAGCTTTAAGAAGATATATACACAGGATGTATCTACACAATTTAAATGGAAAATATGCTTTTGAAATGCATATTGCAGTGAAAACACATTGAATAATCCTATTCCTAGCTGTTAATCCAAATATAAAGTATGCCTACAGATGTTTGCTGCTCAAATTAAAAATTCAGGCATATCAATATACTTTAAAGCTGGAA
>NW_016804004.1:0-904 GCF_001698545.2 Rhinopithecus bieti
TGCAATGGGATATTCAGGATCGCTTTGAGGCCTATGGTGAAAAGGAAATATTCTCTGATAAAACTAGAAAGAAGCCTTCGAGAAACAGCTTTGTGATGTGTGAATTCATCTCACTGGGTTACACGACACTTTTCATGGAGCAGTTTGGTAGCACTCTTTTTCGGGAATCTGAGAAGGGATACTTTCGATTGCATTCAAGACTATGGTAACAAAGGAAATATCCTCCCATAAAAACTAGAAGGAAGCCTTCTGAGAAACTACTTATTGATGTGTGAATTCATCTCACAAAGTTACATTGTTCCTGTTATAGAGCAGTTTGCTAACACTGTTTTCTTTGCATCTGCAATGGAATATTTGGGAGCGCTTTGAAGCGTATGGTGACAAAGGAAATATCCCCATTAAAAACAAGAAAGAAGCTTTCTGAGAAACTTCTTTGTCATGTGTGAATTCATCTTACAGAATTACACACTTCTTTTCGTGCTGAAGTTTCCTGACATCGCTTTTGTGGAATCTGCAATGGGATATTTGGGTGCGCATTGAAGCCTAAGGTGACAAATGAAAAATGATCAGGTACAAACCAAAAGGAAGCTTTCTCAGAAACTGCTTTGTGATGTGTGAATACATCTCCCACAGTTACATCTTTCTTTCCCTGAGAAGTTTGCTAACACTATTTTTGTGGAATCTGCAAAGGTATAGTCATGAGTGCATTGAGGCCTATTCAGGTGAAAGAGGAACTATCCTCAGATAAAAACTAGAAAGAAGCTGTCTGAGAAAATGTTTTGTGCTGTGTGAATTCATGTCAGAGAGTTACACTGTTCTACTCATTGAGCAGTTTCCTATCACTGTTTTCTTGGGATGGGTTATTTTGAGCACACTGAAGCTCATGGTGACAAAGGAAATATCC
>NW_016804005.1:0-3007 GCF_001698545.2 Rhinopithecus bieti
GACATTTGACAACATCTGGAGACATTGTTGGGTGTCATGGCTGGGGTTGATGTTATTGGCATCCAGCGGGCAGACAGCAGAGATGCTGCTAAACATTCGACAATGCACTAGGCAATAGGACTTGCCCTGCCCCAAATGTCAATGGTGCTGAGGCTGAGAAAGCCTGTTCTAGGCCATGTCAGGGCTTGCAGTGTGACCTTGGCTGGGTCATGTAAGTCTCTAGACCCATCTGTGAAACAGGGAGAGAAACCTGTGCCGAGCATGTTTCATAACATTATGGTAAGGATTTGTGTAATGTGGGGAAGGTGCACACGTAGCAGAAGGCAAGGCCAACATGCACAATTAGGATCTGGCTGCTCTAATGATCGGGGAAGCAGAATGCTGGCAAAGGAGGACTTCATTGGGTGGATCAAAATGCACTTTATGGCCAGGCACAGTGGTTCACTCCTATAATCCCAGAACTTTTGGAGGCTGAGGCTGGCGGATCACCTGAGGCCAGGAGTTTGAGACCAGCCCAACCAACATTGCAAAACCCTGTCTCTACTAAAATAGAAAATTAGCCGGACGTGGTGACACACACCTGTAATCCCAGCTACTCAGGAGCCTGAGGCAGGAGAATCACTTGAACCCAGGAGTCAGAAGTTGCAGTGAACCAAGATCGCACCATTGAACTCTTGCCTGGGTGACAAGAGCAAAACTCCATCTCAAAAAAAAGAAAAAAAAAAAGACCAGGTGCACTGGCTCACACCTGTAATTAGCCGGGCGTGATGGCACCTGCCTGTAGTCCCAACTACTCGACAGGCTGAGGCAGGAGAATCGCTTGAACCTGGGAGGCGGAAGTTGCAGTGAGCTGAGATCAGGCCACTGCACGCTAGCCTGGGCAACAGAGTGAGACTCTGTCTCAAAAAAAAAAAAAAGAACAGCCTGGAAAACATAGTGAGAACCCCCCCAGGCCCCGTCACTACAAAATTTTCTTTAAAAAGTTAGCCAGGCATGGTGGCACACATATGTGGCTCCAGCTACTCGGGAGGCTGAGGCAGGAGGGTTGCTCGAGCCTGGGTGGTCAAGGCTGCAGTGAATTGCAATCAAGCCACCGCAGCCTGGGCGACAGATGCATTTTATGTCCTTTTCCAGGAGAATAACAGTTTGGACCTCTCCAATAATCTCATCTTCCAAATTGTGTCAAAGCAGAAGCTTCTTCCAAAGGGGAACAAACAAAGGCAGGCAGACACTCACCCAGCACCACATAGACATTAGATGCACTCACATTCCTTATTGAATCTAAGCCTTAGGAAACCCTGCAAGAGGCTCTCTTATTTCACAGGAGGAAGCTGAGCTTCAGAGAGGTAAAGTGACTTGCCCAAGATCCTACAGCTTCTAAGCGGCAGAATGGGAATTGGAACTAGGTTGGTCTGATTCCAAAGCCCATTACTTGCCACCACTGGAGACAGCATCCTGCCTCACCTCCTAGGACTTCAACTTGTGTTGGGGGAAGCATGGAGTGAGCACGGTTTCCTGGTGGACTCTCTTGTTCTTCGTTAGACCTTCACTCTCCTTGCCTTTTGGGAGAGCACAAAGCCAGGCAGGCCCGCTGCTGATGAGAAAGCTCTGCTCTGTGACCACAAACTCTAGCTTTTGCCCCAGTCAAAAAAGCAGAAGGGAAAGTTAACTTCAACCCTTAAGACTTGAGTTCAAGTCTTTGATCCATCAATATTGAGTGCAGTGGTCAGGACAAGCTACTTATCTTCTGGGCCTTAGTTTCCTAGATAACCACCCAGGCCTGGATTGCAGGATTATTGTATCGGGAAGAAAATGGGTAGGAAAGAATTCTGTAATCTCCCTAGGATCGTGCAAAGGTGAGAAGGATTGGGGGCGGGGGAAGACCCCATGGGAAGGATATCAGAAGATGTGGGTTCCAGTCCCAACTCCATCCCATACTCTCTGTAACAGTTTGGACTCACTTATGGTCTGCATCAGTCACTACAGCAACCAACTATTTCCTATTTCTTTTTATTTTCTTTTCTTTTTTTTTTTTTTTTTTGAGGAGTTTCGCTCTTGTTGCCCAGGCTGGGGTGAGGAGTGAAGTGGCATGATCTCAGCTCACCACAACCTCTGCCTCCCGGGTTCAAGCGATTCTCCTGCCTCAGCCTCCTGAGTAACTGGGATTACAGGTGTGCGCCACCACATACAGCTAATTTTGTAGTTTTAGTAGAGATGGGGTTTCTTCATGTTGGTCAGGCTGGTCTTGAACTCCCGACCTCAGGTGATTTGCCTGCCTCAGTCTCCCAAAGTGCTGGGATTACAGGCGTGAGCCACCGTGCCCAGCACCAACCAAATATTTCTTAAGTCTCCTATTTTATTTGGCATTCTGCTCTGTGTCTTTGTTTAACATAAAAGAAGGCTTGTCCTATATGAGGCCACTGAACAAACACCAGCTGTGAATTTGCTGTGTGACCTTGGGCCAATCCCACAGGCTTTCTGGTCTGGGGTTGCCTGTCTACACACAAGGAGAAGAACAGATGATCGGTCCGTTCCACCACATTGCTGTCAGGATTTGAAAATGACACAAAACTTACACAGTTGTGCTTAAGGCAATAAAATGGCAAAATCCAGGAGCAGAGGTGGCTTCAGGCACAGCAGGTTTCAGGGCCCTGGTGATGGCCCTTGAACTTGGCTTTTCTTCATCTTTTGCTTCTGCCTTCTGCTTTGAGGTCTCATCTCAGCCTCCGTTAAGAGGCCTGTGGCTGCTCTGGGTTCTCCCTTCCTTGAGGACAAGGTCACCGCAGCATCTCTGGTCCAGAGTTCCTCACCTGCAGCAGTGTTGACATTTCGGGTGGGATGATGCTTTGTTGTGAGGGCTGTGTCTATGTTCTGTGCATTGTGGGAGTTTGACAGCATCCCTGGCCCCAGTCTGCTAGATGCCAGTCCCTACCCCTCCCCACACAGTTGCCGCAACTAAAATGTCTCCACACATTGCCAGATGTACTCTGGGGAGCTAAATCACCCT
>NW_016804006.1:0-893 GCF_001698545.2 Rhinopithecus bieti
AAATGATGAGATGAGATGAAATGAAATGAGATGAAATGAAATGACGAAATGAAATGAAATAATGAAATGAAATGAAATGATGAAATGAGATGACGAAGTGAGATGAAGAAATGATGATGAAATGATGAAATGAAATGATGAAATGATGAAATGAAATGATGAAATGAAATGGTGAAATGAAATGAAATGATGAAATGATGAAATGATGAAATGGTGAAATGAAATGAAATGATGAAATGAAATAATGAAGTGAAATGATGAAATGCAATGAAATGATGAAATGATGAAATGAAATAATGAAATGATGAAAGGAAATGATGAAATGATGACATGAAATGAAATGATGAAATGATGAGATGAAATGAGATGATGAGATGAAATGAGATGAAATGATGAGATGAGATGAAATGATGAGATGAAATGATGAGATGAGATGAAATGAAATGAAATGAAGGAAATGATGAAATGAAATGATGAAATGAAATTAAATGAAATGATGAAATGAAATGATAAAATGAAATGATGAAATGAAATAAAATGAGATGATGAAATGAAATGATGAAATGATGAAATGAAATGATGAAATGATGAAATGAAATGATGACATGAAATGAAATGATGAAATGATGAGATGAAATGAGATGATGAGATGAAATGAGATGAAATGATGAGATGAGATGAAATGAAATGAGATGAAATGAGATGAAATGAAATGAAATGAAATGAAGGAAATGATGAAATGAAATGATGAAATGAAATTAAATGAAATGATGAAATGAGATGATGAAATGAGATGATGAAATGAAATGAAATGATGAAATGATGATGAAATGATGAAATGAAATGAAATGAAATGATGAAATGAAATGGTGAAATGAAATGAAATGAAATGA
>NW_016804007.1:0-325 GCF_001698545.2 Rhinopithecus bieti
GTGTGTGTGCATATGTGCGTGTGTGTGTGCATATGTGCGTGTGTGTGTGTGCATATGTGCGTGTGTGTGTGCATGTGTGTGTGCATATGTGCGTGTGTGTGCATATGTGCATGTGTGTGTGCGTGTGTGTGTGCATATGTGCGTGTGTGTGTGCATATGTGCGTGTGTGTGCATGTGTGTGTGTGCATATGTGCGTGTGTGTGCATATGTGCGTGTGTGTGTGCGTGTGTGTGTGCATATGCGCGTGTGTGTGTGCATATGTGCGTGTGTGTGTGTGCATATGTGCGTGTGTGTGCATGTGTGTGTGTGCATATGTGCGTGTGTG
>NW_016804008.1:0-701 GCF_001698545.2 Rhinopithecus bieti
AGACATGCAGTGTGGACATGACACGGGCCATACCGGGCCCCACACAGAGACACACAGATGCACAAAACATGCCACAAACAACATAGCGAGACCCTAAAACCAGGCCACACAAAAGCACTCCAATTCACAGAATGTGCAGTGTAACCCGCACCCACAGATGGTGAGTGCGGGGCTAGTGTCAGAGTCAGCTGGGCTGGGGTGTTGTCCCTGCTGGGTGCCCCCGACCCACTGTGCGCTCTCACACTGCCCTGCTCCTCCCTCACCTCCCTTCCCCCCAACAACTGCGGAAGATCAGGGGCCAGCAGGTGCCTTAAGGGAGTTGAGAGGGTTCCATGGCTGGTAGGGGCAGCCAGAGCCCACAGGGGTCTGAGGATGCAGGGGATGGGAGCTGCCTGGGGGTGGAGGAAGGGCGGCAGCAGCAGAGCCTTTCCTGAGGTGAGGACGAAGGGGGCTTTTTTTTTTTTTTAGGACGGAGTCTTGGGCTGGACACTGTGGCTCATGCCTGTAATCCCAGCACTTTGGCAGGCTGAGGAGGGCAGATCACGAGGTCAGGAGTTCAAGATCAGCCTGGCCAACATAGTGAAACCCCATCTCTACTAAAAATACAAAAAATTAGCCAGGCGTGGTGGCGCGCACCTGTAGTCCCACCTATTTGGGATCCTGAGGCAGGAGAATTCCTTGAATCTGGGAGGCAGAGGTTG
>NW_016804009.1:0-2043 GCF_001698545.2 Rhinopithecus bieti
TTTCTTTTATAAGTTAACCTCAGCTTATGGTAACTTTTTTACTTTATAAACTTTTTTTTAAGTTTTGACTCTGTGATAACACTTAGCTTAAAACATAAACACATTGAACATCTGTACAAAATATTTTATATCCTTATTGTATCAGCTTTTTTATTTTTAATATTTTGCTGTTTAAGCTTTTCTGTTAAAAAGTAAAACACAAACACGCACATGAGCCTAGGCCTACAATGGTGAGGATCATCAATATCACTGTCTTCCACTTCCACACGCTGTCCCCCACTGGAAGTTCTTCAGGGGCAATGAAACATTCCTGAAACTACCATCTCGTATGATAACAATGCCTTCTTTTGAACTACTTCCTGAAGGACCAGCCGGAGGCTGTTTTACAGTTAACTTATTTTTAATAAGTAGAAGAAGTACATTCTAAAATAACAATTAAAAGTATAATAAATGCATAAACCAATAACGGTCATTTATTATCATTATCAAGTATTGTGTACTGTACATACTTGTCTGTGCTATATTTTTTTTTTTTTATTATACTTTAAGTTCTAGGGTACATGTGCATAACGTGCAGGTTTGTTACATATGTATACTTATGCCATGTTGGTGTGCTGCACCCATCAACTCGTCAGCACCTTGTGCTATATTTTTATACAACTGGCAGTGCAGTAGGTTTGCTTACACCAGCATCACCATAAACATGAGAGTAATTCATTGCACTGTGACGTCACTAGGTAATAGGAATTTTTCAGCTCCATTGTAAGCTCATAGGATCACAGTCAGTCTGTTGTTGATTGAAATATGGTGAATGACTGTATAATAATTAGGGCTCCAATGAAGATCATAAAATTGCTTGTTTTCCAGAACTTTGACAAATCCCTTTTACAGAAACTAATATAATAGATAAATAATAGTATATCATTGCTGTTTTCATTTGCATTTCACTGATTACTAACTGTTTGGATTTTTTCTTGTTTATTGGCTGTTTACATTTTTTGTCAATTTCTTTTTATGTTCTTTATCCAGTTTTCCAGTAGATTTTTCCTTTTTTATTCATTAAAATACATTTTTGTATACTAAAATTATTACCCTGTGTCTAATATATGCTGCAAATATTTCCAGTTGTCATTTGTTTACATTTTGATTATTGGCTTTAATTTATAGATGAACAATATACATACTATATTCAATCTTTTTTAAATCCTTTTTTTCTTCTAAAGGGCTTCCCCACACCAATATTTTATTCCAGTTCTTCCTATTTTTATGCTTAACACTTTAATTTTTCTAAATTTTTTTTTGTGTTATGAAATCCATCTTAATATGTTTATTTCTAAAACAGACACTTTTGTTTATCTTAATATTAAAACTTCTATACATTTGAAATTAACATTCAGAAATCGAAAGAATAAGGAAAGTAATCTTGTGTGAAATTAGGTCAAGATTTGCTTAGATACTAAATGAACATATAAGGGAATTGAACGTGTTTAATTATTTTCTTTCACCACAGGGAACACGTTGTATGAAGAGCATGGTTTTATAATACTTAAAAGGATTATTAGAAAAATGATGTATTTTACTGGTGAGGTGTTTGTGTCTCTACTTCGATGTGAATGCAAAATAGTAAATATAAAAGTAAATTAATTTAAAACACATAGAATCTGATACAAACCTTACTCTTTTTCCACGTTATACATTACTCACACCTGTTATATTTTTCCATGAACTGTTTGGAATACTCTCAATTCCTAGAAACTGTTTTAAAGTGGAGAAGAGCACAAAAGATTATGTGTTAAAAGTACTTGATTTCCACCCAACCATTAAGAGATATTGCCAAAGAAAACTATTCAGAGCATTTTTCACTGATGGCTTTAGATATGTTATACCAGAATAATAATGATTCATTATTAAAATATGCAAAGTGTAATTTGTCAACAACATTTTGTGGTAGAAAGATGAGCTAGTACAGTAGTTTTCCTTATTAAATAATGTTTTACAAAAGTAATTGACATGGTTTGGCTGTGTCCCCCCCCCCCCAAATTT
>NW_016804009.1:4124-7219 GCF_001698545.2 Rhinopithecus bieti
TTTTTTTTTTTTTTTTTTTGTAGAGATGGGTTTGTTGCTATGATGCCCAGGCTCATCTCGAACTCCTGGGCTCAAGCAATTCTTCTGCCTCAGCCTCCCAAAGTGCTGGTATTACAGGCATGAGCTACAGTGCCCAGCCTATCCTGGCTCTTTATTTACTTGTAAGCTTGAGCAATAATCACTACTATTTAATAACTTTATTGTCATTCACTATCATGCAGAGTATTGCTCTAAGGTATGTTCAGGGATGACTTTATTGAGTCCTAACAGTAATCCTATGAAGTAGGTGTTACCATTGTCCCCAGTCTATAGAGGAGGCATTGAGAGTTAGAGAAAACTGGGCTAAAATGTTAGGGAAGAACTAGAACAAGAATTGAAATCCAAGTGGCCTAACTCTAGACCTCACAATGTTTAATGCCATGTCATACTGCCTCCTAACCTATTTAATGATTTTTCAACCCCAACGTCATCATCCATGTGGTAGTGGGATCATAATAATATCTATATCATAGCATTGTTGGATGCATTAAGGAAGTCTACAAAAGTGAAACTTCCAAGGACGATGGTTGGCACACACTGATCTCTTAATAAAAATAACCTATAATCAATCTTTCTGTTATAGTCTACTCTAATCCAAATGTTCTTTTTACTTCCCATCTCAAGCACCTGCTTCTGTTTACTAGGACTCACAAACTATAGCTCACAAAAACACATAACTTGCCAATTTTCCTTGTACATAAAAGGACTTCCTTTTACAGTCTTCCATGACATAAAAGAAAGCTAGAAGCAAGTATAGTAGAAGAAATGATTGCTATACAAACAAAATTATAGTTGGTTTGGTTTTAATTTTAGGATACGCACTGAATAAAAATTACTCATTTGGGATTTAGAAGACCTGTGTTATATATCTGGTACTAATGCTGAATAACTTGGCTTATTCATTTTTATAACTACAAGGGAAGTGTGTCTGGCATATAATACACAACATACCAGTATATTTAGTAACTGAGTGAATAAATGAAATATGTACTTCTTTACTTTATCAGTTGCAGTTGGCTTTGCATTTGTGTAAGGTGTGTGTTTTGTAATTCCAAAATGGCATTAGTTTCTTTAAAGCAAAGAATTTTTGTAGCGTGTTAATGAATAATTTCTAATACATTGGTTAAATACCAGCATGTCATATATGTAAATAATCAATATTATACTGCTAAAATAACAAACATCAGTCAGATTCTGCAACATTTCATGATAAATAACTTTTGAAAATATATTTCTAAACATTTTGGCTTACGCCTTGAGAATTATTTACCTTTTTAAAATGTATTTTCCTTTCAGGTTTCCAGAGCTTTACCTGAGAAACAAGGAGAAATTGAAGCTCAAATAAAAGACCTTGGGCAGCTTGAAAAAAAGCTTGAAGACCTTGAAGAGCAGTTAAATCATCTGCTCCTGTGGTTGTCTCCTATTAGGAATCAGTTGGAAATTTATAACCAACCAAACCAAGAAGGACCATTTGACATTAAGGTAGGGACATTTTGTTTAAATATTTTTTCTTTTTTAAGAAAATGGCAATATCACTGAATTTTCTCATTCTGTATCATTACTAAAGAAAATTATTACTTGTTAAAGCATGGTAAGGAAGACTTTATTCAGGATCACTGCAATAGGCACAGGTACCACTGCCATGGAGTATTACAGGAGGTCGGGTGGAGAGAGATTGGGCTCAACTCCAAATACAGCACAGGGGAAGTAGGAATTTATAGCCAAGGAGCAGGGTAGGAGTCAGTAGATGGAAAATTAAGAGGAAACGTCAGGGGTAAGTGGGATTCTGGCTAAACCAACCTCACAGGATTCTTGCTGAAGATGAGCCAGGGTTATCAGACAATCCCTGGGGAGATGGCAGAGAATACTGAGGGTGATCAGGTACCAAGGGTAAAGGGTTCTTGCAAAACTGACAGTCTTCTTTGCTGAAACTGGATTTTACAGGGGAGTGCACAGATGAGCCAAGGTGAAGGTTCAGAAGCCTGACTAAAGTTTAGTCAGGCAGGGAATCTTTGTCATCATCATCATCATTGTCGTCATAATGATAATAATAATTATTATTTTACTAGAATATGCTACTTTTCTCGACATTTACTAGAAATAAGGTCTTCATTAAATTCATATTACTAGAACGCCTGTGTCATATTTGTTACTATGATACATTTTCTATCCCTGTTTTAATTGTGCTTAATACATATTCATAGATTCCTTATCCAAAATTGAAGTTGTTTATGAGATTAGGTTCCTAAAATATAATGTCTGGGCTCTTTTGTAGACATTGTAAAGCCCTCTCAGACTGACTACACTTTACCTTTCTATCTATCTTCTCATTCTGCCAGCAATCTCCCCATATAGTCTAGCCACATCAAATTACTTGGTAACTTTCCATCCATGTAATTTCATGTCATACCTGTGATCTTGATTTTCTCTGTTCTTTAAATGACTTCTTTCAGTTTATTTTGATATAATGAATTTTCTTTCATTCTTTAGGAATGAATTCAAAGTCATTGCCTCTTCCGAGTTTTCTTCCGTACCCCAAGTAGAGTTAGAATCCCTGTTAGGATTTCTTATAAACCTCTTTATGCATCTTCCATTGTTCATATGTTGATTTACGCTTAAATTTTATACATCTGAATATTTCATTACAAATCTGCACTGTTCTTTGAGTGCAGAGGGTATTCTCTTATTTATCTCTGTTTCTCCACTCATATCAAACACATTCAGTCCAGGATCCAGTAAATGATGGTTACTCGTAAGTATTTTAAGTCAATGGATAAAGATGGTACCAGGGCACCCAGAATACTAATGAGATGCTGCAGGTAAGCATAGGGCTTTAGACAGTCCTGCCAATTGAACACCACTATCTCCTTCTTTTAGTGTCCTTATAAATGCTGAGTGATCCTCTTTTCTCCCTTTCAAGGAATCTATTCCAAAGATTCTTTCAATACGCTGCCCTGTTTTGCGTCTCCTTATTGGCCAAAATCTTTAAGTAGCCGATCAAATAAACCAAATCATTGAAATTACAATCTATTAATGAATGTATTGTTGGGCAACTT
>NW_016804010.1:0-659 GCF_001698545.2 Rhinopithecus bieti
ATGTTGAAAGTGTATAATGTGTGAATTGTAACTCAATAAAGCAGTAAAAAATGTTAAATTTTAAAAAATGGCTTAAAAATATTTGGGGTATTATTATATATTTTTTCTCCTCATTAATAACTACACTTGTTTTTAAAATTGTGGTAAAAACGCTTAACATGTGATCTACCCTCTTAATTTTTTAGCTGTATAATACAGTATTGTGGACTCTAAGTGTAGCATTCTATAGTCAATCTCTCGAACTTATTCATCTGGCTTAACTAAAACTTTAAGCCTGTTGATTAGTAACTCCCCATTTCCCCTCATTCCAGCTCCTGGTGACACCATTCCACTCTTTGACTCTATGACGTTGTCTATTTTAGATACCTCATATAAGTGGCTTGTGTATTATATATCTTGTGGGATTGGCTTATTTCAGTTAGCATAATGCCCTTCAGGTTCATCCATGCTGTCTCACATTGAAGAATTTCCTTCTTTTTTTTTTAGGCTGAACAATATTCCATTGTTTGTGTATGCTGCGTTTTCATTATTCATCTGTCGATGGACATTTAGTTGGTTTCCACATCTTGATTACTATGAATAGCACTGCAGTGAACATGAGAGTGCTAATATCGCGTTGAGATTTTGATTTCAACTCTTTTGGATAAATACCTAGAAGT
>NW_016804011.1:0-682 GCF_001698545.2 Rhinopithecus bieti
TTTTTTTGAGAAAATGTAGACAATTATCTCACTTAGAGTCTCTGCAAAGTCACACACTGCAGTGGGATGGAGAAAATAAAGAAAATACAAATTTTGGCATGCCAGGAAGGGTACATGCTCTCAGGATGAGTCATATGTACTTCCAGTCTATGGGAAAGTCTGTCAAGTAAAAATAGAATTTGTTTTTACTCGGGACAGTCTAAAGAAAGCCATCAGTTGTAGAGAATACGCGGCCGGCCCATCCACGTTCTCTATAAGACAAGGGTGACACCTAGTGGGAGCATGAGTAACTACAGAAGCAGGCCCGTCCAGGCCCAGGGAAGTCCGGGTGCCGTGGCCCTTCTTCATCTTCCCAATCATTCAGACTCTGTCCCAGCCACAGAGGTCTAGGTCCAGGCTGGGCAGGGATCAGGAGGCTAGCTGGGTTCAGAGAGTCTTGGCTTTTCTCCTCCTGACAGATTATAGGGTAGGAAGCCATTTCAGAATTGTAAGTGATGCCCCTGGAGTTGCTTCCGTGGTGGAGGGAGAGTTTGGACAGGGCTGGCTGACGGTCAGCTGGTCTACATGGGCCTCTGGTGGCATCCAGCCCATCAGAAGGTTATGTGCTTTGTAACAGTTCCAGAATGTCCTGAAAATCACTTCTGGTTAGAAAGAACTTCTCTCTGAGCAAAGATTTCTCTTG
>NW_016804012.1:0-310 GCF_001698545.2 Rhinopithecus bieti
TGGTGATAATGGGGTGGTGATGGTGGTGGTGGTGGTGATGGTGATGGTGATAATGGGGTGGTGATAATGGGGTGGTGATAGTGGGGTGGTGGTGATGGTGATGGTGGTAATGGTGATAATGGGGTGGTGATAATGGGGTGGTGATAATGCAGGTGGTGATAAGGGGGTGGTGATGGTGATAATGGTGGTGGTGATAATGGGGGTGGTGGTGGTGGTGATGGTGATGGTGATGGTGGTGATGGTGATAATGGGGGTGGTGATAATGGAGGTGGTAATGGTGGTGGTGGTGATGGTGATGGTGATAATGGGG
>NW_016804013.1:0-1824 GCF_001698545.2 Rhinopithecus bieti
GAGCCACCGCGCCCGGCCTTATTTATTTTTTTGAGACAGAGTCTCGCTCTGTCACCCAGGCTGGAGTGCAGTGGCGCGATCTCGGCTCACTGCAAGCTCCGCCTCCCGAGTTCACACCATTCTCCTGCCTCAGCCTCCCGAGTAGCTGGGACTACAGGCACCCACCACCATGCCTGGCTAATGTTTTGTATTTTTAGTAGAGACGGGGTTTCACTGTGTTAGCCAGGATGATCTCCATCTGCTGACCTCATGATCCGCCCGCCTCAGTCTCCCAAAATGCTGGGATTACAGGCGTGAGCCACCGCGCCCGGCTGACTTTATTATTATTATTATTTGAGACAGTGTCTCTACTGTTGCCCAGGTTGGAGTGCAGTGGTGTGATCTCAGCTCACTGCGAACTCTGCCTCCCCAGTTCAAGCAATTCTCGTGCCTCAGCCTCCTGAGTAACTGGGATTATAGGCATGTGTCATGACGCCTGGCTAATTTTTGTATTTTTAGTAGAGACGGGATTTTGCCATGTTGGCCAGGGTGGTCTCAAACTCCTGGCCTTAAGTGAACTGTCCGCCTAGGCCTCCCAAAGTGCTAGGATTACAGACATGAGCCATCGCGCCACGCAAGGTGACTTAAGCAGCATGAATTACCCCCTAGAGACCTGGGAAACGGAGCGGCGGGGCTTCCTCAGGGAGGTCAGGGAGCCCTGCCTCCAGCAGAAGCCAAAGTCCCAAGGGAAACCCCTTCTTGCCTGAGCTGCCAAAATCGAAGACTGGGAGGCCTCTGGGACTCTCCCTGCGCTGAGGCTGGGTCTGGGGCTTTCTCTGGGTTTGCACAGGACCAGTCTCATGGGATCAGGGCTGGCAGCTCTGTGGCACTGTCCCCAGTGGACAGTGCATGCTAGGGAGGTGCCCTCCTGTCCCCAGCACCTGGCATGGGGTAGCACAGGGGAGACACTTCAGGAAGCCCAGACAGCTGGGCCTGTGCCCCACGGGCCGGCTCAGGTTCCTGATGAGCCCAGCAGTGGCAGAGATTTCTGGCTGAGGAGGGCCTGGTGATGCTGCACGGTGGCTGTGATCGGGTTTCCCCTCCGGCAGGCGGGCCTGGGAGTACAGGAGCCCACACCAGCTCAAGAGCACCAAGTGAGCCCTGCATGCGCCCCACAGCAGGGCAGCATGGCCAGTTGCAACCACGGAGCCTGGCTCTGCCTCTTCCCACTGGCCACTCAGAACCTCAGTTTACCCATCTGAAACATGGAGCTGAGAACAGCAACCACATAGAGGCTGAAGGGCTTGGTCGGCCTTTGGAAGCTCGCCATGAATGGTGGCCCTGCACCAGGACCTGGACAATCATGTTCCAGAACATTCTGGTAATAGCCAAACCGTGTTAACTACAGGGTCAAGTCCCTCACTTTCCCTGTCCTCAGTTTACTCATCTGAGAAATGGGAGCGTCCCACATGGCCAACAGGGGCGTCAGGAGCTTTCGATGGGGTGACGTGTGCACCTCCCTGATGCGTGCAGCACGCAGTAGGCCCTTGGGGCCTCTGTCTTCCTTTCTCCTCTCTGGACTCGGGGCAGCCAGGAGGACAGGCTGAGCCCCAAGGCAGGTGAGCCAGTGGCCTCCTGAGTCAGCAGCCGCCCCTCTCGCCTGCACCTCCCATCGCCTCCCTTTTCTCCCCTTCTCCACCCCTCCAAGGGGGCCTCACCCTCCCATTCCACCACTGCCCCACCCCCAAGGAACATTTATTTATTTATTTTTTAAAATTTTAAATAAAGGCCGGGTGCGGTGCCTCAAGCCTGTAATCCCAGCACTTCGGGAGGCCGAGACGGGCG
>NW_016804015.1:0-1205 GCF_001698545.2 Rhinopithecus bieti
GGGCGCCGCCGCCTCCTCTGCCTCGGCCGCCGCCGCCTCGGCCGCCGCCGCCCCCAATAATGGCCAGAATAAAAGTTTGGCGGCGGCGGCGCCCAATGGCAACAGCAGCAGCAACTCCTGGGAGGAAGGCAGCTCGGGATCGTCCAGCGACGAGGAGCACGGTAGGTGGCAACCGCCCCCGCGGCCACGGGCCCCGGGCCCCGCGCCGCGCTGACCGCCGTGTTCTGCTTCCCCCGCAGGTGGCGGTGGCATGAGGGTCGGACCCCAGTACCAGGCGGTGGTGCCCGATTTCGACCCCGGTGAGTAGCGGCCCCGGGCGGCCGGCGGCGGGGATGAGCGGGAACCCCGGGTACCCGGCGAGCCCGAGGGGGCGGGAGCCCGCCGACAACTTTCTTTTTGTGTGTGCGTTCGCCCTGCCGTCCGTGGGGAGAACAGCAGGGCGAGGACGAGGAGGCGCACACGCACACGAGTGTTCGGCAAACGTGCGTCTGCACCCGGTGGAGGCCAGGTCGCCCCCAGCCGGGCCGGCGCCGCTGCCCCCTGCGCCTCCGAGGACTGCAGGTGGCGTCGGAGGCGGCCACACCTGGCCTGGGGGCGCTGGGGGTCCCTGCGTCCAGGTGAGCTGCGCCTCGGCCAGGGGTAAAGGGTGGCAGTGCCGGAGAGTTAGCGTCCTGCGAGCGCCCCGGACTTAGGAGGTCCCCAGAGACCCGTTTGTCGGAACCCTTCCCAAAGGCTGCTCCCCACGCCTTAGCTTCTCCTTCCAGCCTCTGGCTCTTGTTGGTTCCTGACTCCCCTCCCATCCAGAAGCGAGCAGAAGAACGACCCCCCAAAATCAGTCAATAAAGGAAGTGTGTTTTCCAGAGGGCACCTGCCTGGGGAAGAGAGCCTCGCGTGTGGCAGTTTTATTTTAGGACCTATTTGTAAATGTGTGTGTTTCCTTTTTTTTTTTTTGGAGGAAGAGGTTGTGAAATTGAGAACCGTCAGAAGCTTTAGGCTAACAAATGCTTTTCACCTACAAGAAAGTCCTACACCCTAGAATGGAACACTTACTTCCCTGGCTGCTATTCTGTGTAGAAGCAAATTTAAAGTGGTACAAGAAAAAAAATCCAATCAGACAAAGGAATTCGTCAGATTTTAATGCATGAGATTCTAGCCAGTCTCTGTATGAGACTGTCTTTAAAGGTTGTTGGTATGGAAAATGTTTG
>NW_016804016.1:0-682 GCF_001698545.2 Rhinopithecus bieti
TATATATATATATATATATATATCTCCACTGTCTCTGGCCCCATATCGTGGTACCTGGAACATGGGTTCAAGGATGCTAACTCTTACAATGTAGATTCCAAATACAAACGGAATCCCCTATGGGAAATGAGCCACAAGTCCTGGCACTTAGTAAGTGCTCAAAACAGTTAGTTACAGCTCTCTTAGAGAGCTAGACAGTCTTAGAAGAGTGATCTGCATATGGGGTGCATGCAACCCTTGGAGAGGGGGTGAAGATACACACGGGTGCAGAGAGAAAATGCAGGGCAACCCCAAGCCAACACGTGTGCTAGGGCGACTGGATGGCTGATCGGTGTCCACTCAGCCCAGCCCCCACCCTTAGACAAAGCACCTACAATTCCTGCCCTCTTTGGGGCTGGGATTAGATGTGTGCGAAGAAATGACTGTCAGCCTCATGAAGGTCTAGACTTTCTGTTTGTGCTTGGTCATTTGGATATAATGTAAGTTTACTATGTTTTTCCCTTTTGCTTTTTTATAACATTTCAGACCAATTTAAAAATTGCTTTTCTTTAACTTTTACAAGACCCCATATTTTACATGATCAAAATTTTTGAGCCCCAGCTGGTCTCCTTATGGCAGTTTTTTTTTATTGCATTTGACTTTCTTTTTATTTTATTTTATTTTATTTTATTTTATTTTATTT
>NW_016804017.1:0-416 GCF_001698545.2 Rhinopithecus bieti
CATAGTATACCATGGTGTATATGTGCCACATTTTCTTTAGTCTATCATTGGTGGGCATTTGGGTTGGTTCCAAGTCTTTGCTATTGCAAATAGTGCAGCAATAAACATACATGTGCATGTGTCTTCATAGTAGAATGATTTATAATCCTTTGGGTATATACCCCATAATGGGATTGCTGGGTCAAATGGTATTTCTGGTTCTAGATCCTTGAGGAGTTGCCACACTGTCTTCCTCAATGGTTGAACTAATTTACACCCCCACCAACAGTGTAAAAGCATTCCTATTTCTCCACATCCTCATCAGCATCTATTGTTTCCTGACTTTTAATGATTGCCATTCTAACTGGCGTGAGATGGTATCACATTGTGGTTTTGTTTCGTATTTCTCTAATGACTAGTGATGATGAACATTTTTT
>NW_016804018.1:0-1843 GCF_001698545.2 Rhinopithecus bieti
AAAGATGTAATATAGTCGAGAGGTCAAACGCCTGTGCTCAAAAGACTCTGATTTAATATTGGCACGGCTCATGAGCTATAATCTGAGTTCCTTCTTTGTGAAAGGGGAATAACATTATCACTTGCTTGCATATGGTAAGAGATGATTAAGTAAGGAAACACACATAAAGCTTTTAGAACAATGCCAGGCATATGGTGTAATCTCACTTATTAGCAAATGTATTAAATTACTAGGGCTGCCATAATAAAATACCACAGAAGGGGTAGTTTAAGCATCAGAAATTTATTTCTGCACAGTTTTGGAGTCTAGAAACCCACAATCAAGGTGCCGTTAATGGTGGTTTCTGGTGAGGCCTCACTTCCTGGTTTGTAGATATCTATCTGCCTTCTCACTGTGTCTTTATATGGTGTTTACTGTGTGTGTGCATCCTTTGCTATCTCTTCCTCCTCTTATAAGGACATCAGTCCTATGGTATTAGATCTCCACCCTTACAACCTCATTTAACTTTAATTACCTCTTTAAAAGCCCTGTTTCCAAATACAGTCACATTGGTGCGTAGGGCTTCAACATGTGATTACTGTGGGCCCACAATTCAGTCAGTAACAGCAAGACAAGAAAATAACATTTCTTAGAAGGGGCTTTAAGAAACTTTTGGTCTGAGGATTCCTGTTATACTTTAAAAAATTCTTGAAAATACCATAAAGCTTTTGTTTGTGTGAGTTATACCTATCGATATTCACCATGTGAAACACTGAAATAGAGAAATTTAAAATATACGTATTTATTATTTGAAAATACCAATAAGACCTCCCATTATAAATTAATATAATTTTAGGAAAAATAGCTACATTTTCCAAAACAAAATAAATTTAGTGAAGAGTGGCATTGTTTTCCAGTTTTGTAAATCTCTTTAATATCTATCTTTATAAAAGCAGCTGAATTTGCATATCTGCAACTATAGCCAACTTGTTCCGATACCTCATGAAATGTAACCTCTGGAAAACTTCACTGTATTTTTTTTTTTTTGATGGAGTCTCACTCTGTCACCCAGGCTGGAGTGTGGTGGTGCATTGTCTGCTCACTGCAACCTTCGCCTCCTGGGTTCAAGTGATTCTCCTGCCTCAGCCTGCTGAGTAGCTGGGACTACAGATGCCCACCACCACACCTGGCTAATTTTTATATTTTTAGCAGAGACAGGGTTTTGCCATGTTGGCCAGAATGATCTTGGACTCCTGACCTCAGATGACCTGCCCACCTTGGCCTCTCAAAGTGCTGAGATTACAGGCGTGAACCACCACACCCAGCTACACTGTACACTTTTGAGAGAACGAGAACAAAAAAAGCAAATAGCATTTTGGTATTATTATGAAAATAGTATAGACTTTGCAGAGCCTCCGAAATCTCCTGAGGACCATTGGTGGTCCCTGTACCACACATTTGAGAACCACTGCCTTAAAGCTTAAGAACACTCCCAAATTAATGAGGTTTGTAATTTTGGCATCCTGCTTTTGAAAGTCTCCCCAACTCCTTTAAGTTCAATACCACATTTTAGTGTTTTGTGCTAATGATAGTAAATATTGACTTTTTTCCACTTGCAGAGAAATACTGAACCATGGCATACAGATGGGTTTCACTTGTAAGTTAAATTTGATGATGTTTTTCACTTTATACTTCTTCATTGTCCACAATGAGAATGAGACAGAACTATTTTTGTGAAATCTGTTGGGCAATCCTTCAGTGAACTGGTTCAAATAATGTGTTTTCTTGAAAACTCTTGCTGTAACATATCTGTTTGGCTACTAAAGCAATTCAGCCTATGAATATTATTACATCTTTGAAGTGA
>NW_016804019.1:0-420 GCF_001698545.2 Rhinopithecus bieti
CGCATTGGAAGCCTATGGTGACAAAGGAAATATCCTAAGATTTAAACTAGAAAGAAGCTTTCTGAGAAACTTCTTTGTAATACGTGAATTCATCTTACAGAGTTACACCGTTCTTTTAATTGAGCAGTTTTCTACCATTGTTTTTGTGGAATCTGCAAAGGGATATATTGGAGCATATTGAGGACTATGGTGAAAAAGGAAATATCCTCAGAAAAAAAGGAGAAAGAATCGTTCTGAAAAACTGCTTTGTGTTGTGTGAATTCATCTCACAGTGTTACACTGTCCTTTTCATTGAGCAATTTGCTAACACTGCTTTCTTAGAATCTGCAATGGGATACTTGGGAGTGCATTGAAGCTTATGGTAACATAGGAAATATTCTAAGATAAAAACTAGAAAGAAGCTTTCTGAGAAACAGCTTT
>NW_016804020.1:0-3224 GCF_001698545.2 Rhinopithecus bieti
GAGATGAAGTTTTGTTTGTCGCCAGGCTGGAGTGCAGTGGTGTGATCTCAGCTTACTGGAACTTCTGCCTCCCGGGTTCAAGCAATCCTCCTGTCTCAGCCTCCAGAATAGCTGGGACTACAGGCATGTGCCACGGCCCCAGCTAAATTTTTGTATTTTTAGTAGAGACAAAGTTTCACCATGTTGGCCAGGATGGTCTCGATCTCTTGACCTGGCGATCCAGCCACCTCGGCCTCCCAAAGTGCTGGGATTACAGGCGTGAGCCACTGCACCTGGCCCTATACTCCCTTTTTAATTTTTTTTTTTTTGAGTTGGAGGTTCACTCACCCAGGCTGGAGTGTAATGATATGTTCTTGGCTCACTGCAACTTCTGCCTCCCAGGTTTAAGCAATTCTCCTGCCTCAACCTCCTGAGTAGCCGAAATTACAGGTGCGTGCTACCACACCCGGCTGATTTTTGTATTTTTAGTAGAGATGGGATTTCAGTATGTCGACCAGACTGGCCTTGAACTCCTGACCTCATGATCTGCCCGCCTCAGCCTCCCAAAGTGCTGGGATTACGAGTGTGAGCCACTGCACCTTGCCCTTTTTTGTTTGTTTGTTTTGAGACAAAGTCTTCCTCTGCTGCCCAGGCTTGAGTGCAGTGGCATGATCATGGCTCATCACAGCATTGGACCCCAGGCTGCCTCAGTTCACTGCAACCTCTGCCTCCTGGGTTTCAGTGATTCTCGTGCCTCAGCCTCCAGAGTAACTGGGAGGACAAATGTGCACCACCAAGCCTGGCTGATTCTAGTATTTTTAGTAGAGATGAGGTTTCACCATGTTGGGCAGGCTGGTCTCAAACTCCTGGCCAACATGGTGATCCACCTGCCTTGGCTTCCCAAAGTGCTTCGTATTGTTAGCCCTAATTCTAGCCCAATTCCATAGCATTCGTCTTCTTTATTTATTTTTTGTTTTTAATTTTTGAGACGGAGTCTCCATCTGTCCCCTAAGCTGGAGTGCAGTGGTGCGATCTTGGATCACTGCAGCCTCCACCTCCCGGGTTCAAGCAAGTCTCTGCCTCCGCCTCCTGAGGAGCTGGGATTACAGGTGCCTGCCACCATGTCCAGCTAATTTTTGTATTTTTAGTAGACACGGGGTTTCATCATCTTGGCCAGGCTGGTCTTGAACTCCTCACCTTGTGATCCACCCGCCTCGGCCTCCCAAAGTGCTGGGATTACAGGCGTGAGCCACTGCACTGGCCACATTCTTCTTTCAGTTCATATTTGGATCTCCTTTTTTTCTACAGTGAGAACTCTGGTAACAACATAAATGAATGCCCTCATTTGTTCAGTTGTACAGTATATGCATAATGAAAATTTTAATACCAATAGTATTTCCAGCTACAAACCTACTAAGTTTGATTTAATATTTCTTTGCAATTTCTTGTGTGCTTACACATAGGCCACTAATGACGTGCAGTCTAAAATTACTTAAGCATCTTTTTCTCACCAGGCACAGTGGCTCACACCTGTAATCCCAGCACTTTGGGAGGCCAAGGCGGGTGGATCATGAGGTCAAGAGCGCAAAACCAGCCTGGCCAACATGGTGAAACCCCGTCTCTACTAAATATACAAAAATTAGCCAGGTGTGGTGGCAGGCACCTGTAGTCCCAGCTACTTGGGAAGCTGAGGCAGGAGAATCACTTGAACCTGGGAGGCAGAGGTTGCAGTGAGCCAAGACCACGCCACTGCACTCTAGCCTGGGTGACAGAGTGAGACTTCATCTAAAAAAAAGAAAAAAAATCTTTTTCTCTTATGTATTTTTTCTTTCTCTTTCTGTGGTAAAGCTATTGGTGTAATAGTCAATTAAACTGATATATTCCTACTGTATTTAGTTGTACCTTCCCACCCTTCATCCTTGTTGATTTTATTTTATTTTGGAATATATTAAAGATTAATATGGTTCAAAAGAAAATCTACATTTTATAATTGCAGTAATATTTGATTTAGGAAAGAAAAAAGTGGATGATAGAATATTTTACTCAGAAGTCATACTCGAAAGTCTTCTTTCTTGTCCTTCCCTTAGATTATCATTAGCTTTTAGTTTATCTTAGTTGTCTTCATTTTTGCAGGTATAAGCAGATACATATTTTATATATGTATTATATATATATTTTCCCCTTTCTTGTACAAAAGATAGTGTAGTATCCATGCTGTTGTACTTTTAAATATTCTTTTGCATCTTTTTATAGAGATTTTTCTTATTTTTATAGCTTTGTTACATGTTGTGTAGATTCCATAGGTTTTCAGCCAATATCCTGTGTCTGAGTATTTAGGCTGTTTCCAGTGTTTCACTTTCACAGATAATGTTGCAACCAATAACCTGTGTATTTGCTTTCCATGTTACTTATGGAGATGTACCATTGGGGGAACTTCCTGGAACTGACACCTGGCATGTCTAAAACAGAGCATTGTTCTCCCAAAACGTTTTCACTTTCATTTGCCGATATTGAGTGGCACCATTATCTATCCTATTACTTATGCAGAAATAAAGGTATCATCATTTCCTCTCATATGTAGTTTGTCAGCAAATGCAAATTATGTATTCTTAGCCTTTCATTTTTTTCTACCTCCATTTTCTTATAGATCTTCTTAGTTGGTTTATTATACTAGTCTCCTAACTAGTCTCATTTCTTTTCCTAATACTCCCTACTGCTACTAGATGTGTCTTTCGTAAAGCCAAAGGTTTGTTCATTTCACCCAGACATTCCTTTGCCCAGACCTTCCTTTGCCTAGCCTCTACCTACTTCTCTAGCCTCATTTCCTGGCCTCTACCTACTTCTCTAGCCTCATCTCTAACTGCTTCTAACCATACTGAACTACTTGCAGATTCCCCACACATATCCTATTCTATCAAGCCTCTTTTACACTGGAATGCCTCTTTTTTACCTTCTACATTTCTTTCTTTCTTTGTTTCTTTTTTTTTTTTTTTTTTTTTTTTTTTTTTTTTTTTTTTTTTTTTTTTTTTACCATTTGTGTGGACAATGGAGTCACGCTTGTTACCAGACAGATCTTGAACTCCTGGGCTCAAGCGATCCTCCTGCCTCTGCCCACTTAAGTGCTGGGATTGCAGACATGAGCCACCGCATCCAGGCCACATTTCATTTTAATAAGTTTCAAGCAAGACTTTTGCTAGGTTAGATGTAGTTCCCGTTTACCCTTACCATCCTGCGCTTACTGCATT
>NW_016804021.1:0-1978 GCF_001698545.2 Rhinopithecus bieti
TGCTTCCAAATAAGGTTCACTCTTTTCAAAATACTCTGGTGCTATCTGTTTGAGCACAGTGTGAAAAAAATGAATATAAGGTAGTTTGCTGATCAAAACCAAGGACTGAGGAAAAAAAAAACAACAATGTTTTAAAATTGCTTTGCCATTCATTTCTTGCATAAGCAATAATTAACAAGCTAAAGTGAGCAAAAGTGTGGATTTTAAAATAAAAGGCTTTTACAGTGGATAGTTAAAAGGAAACAAAACCATAGCTACAGAATACAAAAGCTTAACCTTATTGTTACACTTTAACAACATAAAAGCATGTAACAGATTTTCCTGCTCTTCAAAAAAAGAATTTCCTATCAACAAACTAATGTCATGAGTAACAGGAGCCTAGCTCCTGTTATCCTTAAAATAGCAATATCAGGAATTAGCCATATGAACTTTTCCTATTAAAGAAAGAGCAAATTTTGATACTTTTGCAAAAGACTTACGAGTTATATTTTATAGTTCAACTGCCATAGCCACAGAGTTGGAAATTGTAACGTTATGGTTTGATCATTTCAGATACAAATTAGGCCAATTTTAAACTTTTTTTTTCCTTAAAATCACTCTATCTTTCTAACACCAATCAGTGGTCAGGGCAAATTCTGAGTACAAAAGGGAAAGGTATGTCTTGCTAGCTGGGATTAAATAGGAAAGATTCTTTTATTTTGTTTCTCTTTTTTTTTTGAGATAAGTTCTCACTCTGTCACCCAGGCTACAATGTAATGGTGTGATCATGGCTCACTGCTGCCTCAACTTCTTGGGTTCAGGTGATCCTCTCACCTCAGCCTCCGAAGTAGCTGGGACTACAGGTATATGCCATCAAGTCTGGCTATTTTGGGGGGCATGGTAGATTTTGGTAGAGATAGGGTTTTGCCATATTGCCCAGGCTGGTCTCAAACTCCCAGACTCAAGCAATCTGCCCACCTTGTCCTCCCAAAGTGCTGGGATTACAAGTGTAAGCTACTGTGACCTACCTGATTCTTTTAAGAAACAAAAGGAATTGTATATTTGGAATAGAAACAATAATGGCTAAGATGTTGCTAAAGTTTATTTACTAGCTCTTTAAAAAAAGATATAATAGTTCAGGCTTTTATTAGTTGTAACAATATTACAATCTGCTTATTCCTTCCCTTATTCTAAAATGTAAAATTAAGTGGACTCCTCTGGCTTTTGGCTTTTGACAGAATCCTGTGCAATAATTGTAACTTACTGTCAGGAATCTAGCACAGAGAGCAAAATTCAATAGCAGTTAAACATATAGAGACAGGTGTCCATGATATTAAAAAAAAAAAAAACACAAAAAAAAACTAGATAAAATATAAACCCAAGGCTAAGCACAGTGGCTCACACCTGTAATCCCAGCACTTTGGGAAGCCGACGTGGGTGGATCACCTGAGGTCAGGAGTTCAAGACCAGCCTGGCCAACATGGTGAAACCCCATCTCTACAAAAATACAAAAATTAGCTGGGCATGGTGGTGCACGCCTGTAATCCCAGCTACTTGGGAGGTGCCTGTAATCCCAGGTACTCGGGAATACAGTACCTGTACTCCCAGCTACTTGAACCTGGGAGGCGGAGGTTGCAGTGAGCTGAAATCACACCACTGAACTCCAGCCTGGGAGATAAGAGCAAAACTCTAACTCAAAAAAATATATGTATATATAGGCCGGGTGCAGTGGCTTACACCTGTAATCCCAGAACTTTGGGAGGCTGAGGCAGGTGGATCATGAGGTCAAGAGTTCAAGACCAGCCTGGCCAAGATGGTGAAACCCTGTCTCTACTAAAATACAAAAAATTGGGCAGGCGTGGGGTGGGCACCTATAATACCAGCTACTCGGGAGGCTGAAGCACAGAATTGCTTGAACCTGGGAGGCAGAGGTTGCAGTGAGCTGAGATCACGCCACTGCACTTCAGCCTAGGCGACAGCGCGAGACTCTGTCTCAAAA
>NW_016804022.1:0-1991 GCF_001698545.2 Rhinopithecus bieti
CCTCAGCCTCCCGGATCTCAGCTCACTGCAAGCTCCGCCTCCCGGGTTTACGCCATTCTCCTGCCTCAGCCTCCCGAGTAGCTGGGACTACAGGCGCCCGCCTCGTCGCCCGGCTAGTTTTTTGTATTTTAAGTAGAGACAGGGTTTCACCATATTAGCCAGGATGGTCTCGATCTCCTGACCTCGTGATCCGCCCGTCTCGGCCTCCCAAAGTGCTGGGATTACAGGCTTGAGCCACCGCGCCCGGCCATACCCTTGCACTGTCCCTTCTCAGGCCCTGATCCCACACACTCTCCTTTCCTTCTGCCTCAGGCCTTGCTTTTCTGGATCATTTTCCTGTTTCCACACCTGGTTTCCGTGTTCCTTCCTTCCCTGAATTCTTGCAGCTGCTTCGTTCCTTATCCTTGTTTTTTTTTTTTTTTTTTTTTTTTTTTTTTTTTTTTTTTTTTTGAGACGGAGTCTTGCTCTGCCGCCCAGGCTGGAGTGCTGTGGCCGGCTCTCAGCTCACTGCAAGCTCCGCCTCCTGGGTTCACGCCATTCTCCTGTCTCAGCCTCCCGAGTAGCTGGGACTACAGGCGCCCGCCTCGTCGCCCGGCTAGTTTTTTTGTATTTTTTAGTAGAGACGGGGTTTCAGCGTATTAGCCAGGATGGTCTCGATCTCCTGACCTCGTGATCCGCCCGTCTCGGCCTCCCAAAGTGCTGGGATTACAGGCTTGAGCCACCGCGCCCGGCCCTATCCTTGTTTTTTTTTGTTTGTTTTACCGATTTTTTTAGAGACAAGGTCTCACTCTGTCACCCAGGCTGGAGTGCAGTGGTACAATCATAGCTCACTGCAGCTTCGAACTTCTGGGCTCAAGGGATCCTCCTGCTTTAACTTCCTGAGAATCTCAGACTACAGGCCCTGGCCACCACACCTGGATCTTATTCTTGTTAGTCTCTGCTTATGCTGTTCCCTCACCCCTCAGGAATTTGGAGTTCTTTCTCAGCTGCTGGGGATAACCAGAGCTTTTGACCCTTATTTCAATTTTTTCACTTTCCTTAGCATGAAAAAAATCACACAGCTATTATTTTCTGAAAGTATTATGTCCTTATTATATTAATATGAAAGTATTCATATAATAAATGATGAAAGTATTATGTTCTTATTATAATAAATTTGGGGAAACAAAAGCTATCCTTTATTGTACACTTCCTACATTTGTTCGATTTAGTCCTCAGTCAACCCTAAGGGATAGAGATAATTATGCCTATTTTAGAGATGAGAAAATTGGGACTCAGAGAGATTAAGTACCTTGCTCAGGGTCATAAAGCTATTAGATTGAACCAAAATGACATGCTAATATTTGACTGCTTTTTCACCTACAAAAGGAGCCATTTCATATGGATCAACCTAATAATGGCAGGGTTGGAATTGCAACTCAGGTGTGTCTGGCTCTGAAACTCACGTAGGCGCCTTGCTCTATGGAGCTACTCAAAGACAGCCAGGCTTTTTATATTTATTTGTTAATTTAATTTAATTTAATTTAAATTTTTTTTTTTTTTTTTTTGAGACAGAATCTTGCTCTGTTGCCCAGGCTGGAATGCAGTGGCGGTCTCAGGTCACTGCAACTTCTGCCTCCCAGGTTTAAGTGATTCTCCTGCCTCAGCTCTCAAGTAGCTGGGATGACAGGCGCCTGCCACCATGTCCAGCTAAATTTTGTATTTTTAGTAGAGACGGGGGTTTCACCATGTTGACCAGGCTGGTCTTGAACTCCTGACCTCAGGTGGTTCGCCTGCCTCGGCCTCCCAAAGTGCTGGGATTACAGGTGTGAGCCCCCGCATCCAGCCAAACATCACTAATTTTTAAAATTTATTTAATTAGGATTAGGTAGTGTATAAACAGTGAATATTCAAAGAATACAAAGGATTGTATGGTGAAGTGAGTCTGTTATCTCTTGGTTTCCAGTCTCCCTCCCCAGTTTCTACTGTTTCTTTCCAGAGACATTCTATTC
>NW_016804023.1:0-4025 GCF_001698545.2 Rhinopithecus bieti
GAAAGAAAGAAAGAAAGAAAGAAAGAAAGAAAGAAAGAAAGAAAGAAAGAAAGAAAGAAAGAAAGAAAGAAAGAAAGAAAGAAAGAAAGAGAAAGAAGCACAAGTTCTTAGGTGCTTGTGAGCACTAGGGACCCTAAGAAAACAGTACCGCCTGGGAGCCCAAGCAATGGATCCTCAAGGTAGAACCTGGGCCTAAGGGATAAGAACCACAAGCAGAGTCGCCCAACTGAGTAAGTTCCACTGGTTTTGGTAGGAAACTGGAAAAAACTCCACATTAGATGCAACTTCAGCGTTGAAAAGAGACAAGAGCTTAGAGCCTCTCAAGATATTCTGTATCCACTAAAAACTAAGGTTGCTATGGAAACCATGAACCTTTTTTTTCTAAACCAAATAAATACATAAGCCTACATGACTGTCCAAATGCAGAGATAGAAAAGGAGTTTCCAGAAGCCTACATGACTGTCCAAATGCAGGGATAGAAAAGGAGTTTCCAGAAAAGCGTTTATAGAAATAGCTCTGTCTGCATAAACTTGATTTGGGCAATCTAAAGCACCATGAATCATTTTTTAAAAAACTATGGTCAGAACCCTTATCATGAGATCTACCTTCTTAACAAAATTTTAAATATACAATATTTTAAACTATAGGCACAGTGTTGTAGAGCAGATCTCTAGAACTTTCCCATCTTACATAAGTGAAACATTAGACTTGCTGAATAGCAGCCCATTTTCTTCTTCCCTCACTTCCTGGGAACCACCATTCTCCCTGCTTCTATATATTTGAATATTTTATATAGCTCATGTAAGTGATATCATGCCGTATTTGTTCTTTTGTGACTCACTTATATTACTTAGATTGATTTCCTCCTGGTCATTCATGTGTTTGCATATGGCAGGATTTCGTTTTTTTTTTTTTTTTTTTTTTTTTTTTGAGATGGAGTCTCACTCTGTTACCCAGGTTGGAGTGCAGTAGTGCAATCTCAGCTCACTGCAGCCTCCTCTCGGGTTCAAACGATTCTCATGCCTCAGCCTCCCAAGTAGCTGGGATTACACATGGGCACCACCACAACAGGCTAATTTTTGTATTTTTAGTAGAGATGGGGTTTCGCCGTTTTGGCCAGGCTGGTCTTGAACTCCTGATCTCAGGTGATCCACCCACCTTAGCCTCCCGAAGTGTTGGGATTACAGGCGTGAGCCACCGCGCCCAGCAGGATTTCCATTTTTAAGGCTGAATAACATTCTGATGTATGCCTGTATCATACTTTATTTATTTATCCATCAATGAACATTTAAATTGTTTCCACATCTTATCTATTGTGAATAATGCTACAATAAACATGGGAGTGCAAATATCTCTTTGAGACCTTGATTTCAATTCTTTTTGATAAATAACTAGAAATGAGATTACTGGATTATATGATATTTTTACTTTTAATTTTTTGAGAAACCTCTGTAGCAGCTGCACTATTTTTCATTCCCTCAAATAGTGGACACAGGCTTTAATTTCTGCATGCCTCTCCAACAGTCATTATCATTTTTTTTATCATAGCTATCCTGCAGGTATGAAGCGATATTTTGTTGTGATTAATATTTGCATTTTTATAATGATTAGTAATTTTTAGCATCTTTTCATGCACCAATTGGCCATTTATATGTCTTCTCTTGAGAAATGTCTATTCAAGTCCTTTGCCCATTGTCTTAATCAAGTTATTTGCATTTGTGGGTGTGTGTGAGAGAGTGTGTGTGTGTTGTTTTTATTTTTGTTCTGCTATTAAGTTGAAGGAATTTCTTACTTACTTTGAATATTAACCCCTTATCAGATATGCAGTTTGCAAGTATTTTCTTCTATTCCATAGATTGCCCCTTGATTTGGTTGATTGGTTCCTTTGCTGTGCAGACGCTTTATAGTTTGATGTAGTCGTACTTGTTTATTTTTGTTCTGTCGCTTGTGCTTTTGATGTCATAGCCAAGAAAGTATTTCCAAAACCAATCTCATGAAGTGTTTCCCCTATGTTTACTTCTAGTAGTTTTACAGCTTCAGGTTTTCTGTTTAAGCTTTTAATCCATTTCCAGTTGATTTTTAAAAGATAGGGGTTCAATTTTATTATTTTGCAATTGGGTGGCCAGTTTTCCTAACATCATTTGTTGAAGATACTAGCCTTTCCCCATGTGTAGTCTTGGCACCTTTGTTGAAGATCAATTGATCTTCATGCATGATTGTATTTCTAGGCTGTCTATTCTGTTCAATTCGTCTATATGTCTATCTTTATGCCTGTACTATATTATTTTAATTACTGTAACTAAAATATTTTGAAGTTATAAATAATAATACCTGCAACTTTTTTCTTTTTTCTCAATATTGATTTGGCTCTTTGTAGTCTTTGTGGTTCCATATGAATCTTAGAATTCCTTTTTTTTCCTATCTCTGTAAAACAAATTCCATTGGAATTTTAACAGGAATTACACTGAATCTGTAAACCATTTTGGGTAGTATGGATATTCCAACAATATAAAGTCTTCTAATCCATGAACATGGATGACTTTCCATTTATTTGTTTCTACTATAATTTTATTCATCAATATTTTCTAGTTTTCAGTGTAGAAGTTTCTCACCTTCTTAGTTAATTTCTATTTTTCTTCTTGATGCTATTATAAATAAATTTTTTAAAAAATTTATTTTCAGATAATTTGTTCTTAGTGTATGGAATTACAACTGATTTTTTTTGTATGTTGATTTGTATCCTTCAATTTTATTGACTTTGTTTATTAGTTTGAATTTTGTGTGTGTGCGTGTGTGTGTGTGTGTGGAGTCTTTGCAATTTTCCACATATAAGATCCTGTCACTTGCAAATGGGGATAATTTTACTTATTCTTTTCCGATTTGGATGTCTCTTAACTTTTTTTTTTTTTTTTTTTGCCTACTTTACCAAACTGAATTCAATAGCACATTAAAGGGAGCATACACTAAGTCCTAGTGGCATTTATTTCTGGAATGCAAGGGTGGTTCAACATATACAAATCAATTAGTGTGACATAACACATTACCAGAATAAAGGATATAAATGACATGATCATCTCAACACATGCAGAGAAGACATTTGACAAAATTCAACACCATTTCATGGCAAGACTCTTAACAAATTAGAAGAATAGAAGAAAATAAACTTAACATAATAAAGGCCATATAAAATGTCCACATAAAAGGTCATATATTAAAAGTCCACATAAAAGGCCATATATAACAAGTTTCATCATTGTCAATATGAAAACTGAAAGCTTTTCCTCTATGATGAAGAATAAGGCAAGGGTGCCCACTCTTGCCACTTCTGTTTAACATAATACTGGAGGTCTTAGCCAGAGCAACTAGACAAGGAAAAGAAATAAAATTGAAATTGCTTTTGTATTCTGAGTATGCTATGGTGGAGCAAATGATAACTACTATACTAAAAATATTGCCATATCCTTAATTATTTAGAATATTTCTATTTAATTTTCTTGCCAAATAATGCATGAAGCTTTAAAATGTGGTGCCCAGTGAGTTTGATGTATAAAACAGATAATTAAATTGTGGTACAGAATTTTTAGCAGTTCAGTTTGAAAATAAATATTACACTATTGATTTTCTTAAATGCTTTGGAATAACATCCCTGATTGTTTTACAGGTTAGAAGTATATTAATTAAGGTCAGGTTGTATGAAAGATATTCTTATAATAATAAATTAACTTCTAATTCTCTTACATGAAAATATTCTCAAGTGATTGACAATAGGACAGGTGTACAGATAGAAAATATATGTGCCTAACTGCATACATTTTTAAATTATGACTTTCCATGTTTTATTAGTCTGAAATTTTTATTTTCAGATAATTTGTTCTTAGTGTATAAGAACAAAGAATAATAAATCTCATTCCATTTATTATTTCTGATGTTGTATAATAGTTATAATAGTTATATTTCCCCCTACACTCCCATCAAAGATACTGAGATGCTTCTTAATTGAATATATATATATATATATATATATA
>NW_016804023.1:8116-9685 GCF_001698545.2 Rhinopithecus bieti
ACACACACACACACACACACACACACACACACACACACACACAGAAAAGAAAGAAAACTTTGAGTTTTCTATAAAAATATTGGCTGAAATTCCTGTGGATAAAAACAATAGTCATTATAATTGAAATTGTAGTCTCTGGAGAAATACAGTTTTTTATACCTTCTTATACTTGAAAAATACAGTGATTAAATGTCACCCTTAAATTCTCTTAAGGATTTTGAAAAAATTTCTTTAACCTATACATAACGTACCATTGATAAAACATAACACTAAAGACATTAATAAATTGATATTTTCTAAATAGAAAGAGCTTATGAATATAAAATTCTAACCCTGAATATCTTTTAGTAACATTAGCCACTTTGAATTTTGGTACTACCTAACAAAATTGAGCTCGAGATGCAGTCTATTCTTCTCCTTTCTTGAAGTAAAATCACTGTTAAAACTAATAAAATTGGATTTTACTTTATCTCCTGTTTAAATATAAACTTTATCAAAGTCTTTATAAAGCATTTTTTAGCCCTTCAAAAAATTCCATTTTAATGCTGAACAAAATATTATAAAACTGAGGAGACAAATGTCTTTTTTTTTTAAGTTCTGAGATAAATATGCAGAACATACAGGTTTGTTACATGGGTATACATGTGTCATACTGTTTTGCTGCACATATCAACCTATCATCTAGGTTTTAAGCCCAACATGCATTAGGTATTTGTCCTAATGATCTCCCTCCACTTCCCCCCAACCGCCCTGAAGGGCCCTGGTGTGTGATGCTACCCTTCCTGTGTCCATGTGTTTTCATGGTTCAACTCCCGTTCATGAGTGAGAATATATGGTGTTTGGTTTTCTGTTCCTGTGTTAGTTTGCTGAGAATGATGGTTTCCAGCTTCATCCATGTCCCTGAAAAGGACATGAACTCATTTTTTTTTTTTTTTTTTAATGGCTGCATAGTATACCATGATGTGTAAATGTGCCACATTTTCTTTATCCAGTCTATCATTGATGGGCATTTTGGTTAGGTCTAAGTCTTTGCTATTGTAAACAGTGCTGCAATAAACATGTGTGCATGTTTCTTTATAGTAGAATGATTTGTAATCCTCTGGGTATATACCCAGTAATGGGATTGCTGGGTTAAATGGTATTTCTGGTTCTAGATCCTTGAGGAATAACCACACTGTCTTCCACAATGGTTGAACTGGTTTACACTCCCACCAACAGTATAAAAGTGTTCTTATTTCTCCACATCCTTGCAGCATCTGTTGTTTCCTGACTTTTAATGATCGCCATTCTAACTGACGTGAAATGGTATCTCACTGAGGTTTTGATTTGCATTTCTCTAATGACCAGTGATGATGAGCTTTTCATATGTTTGTTGGCCGTATAAATGTCTTCTTTTGAGAAGTGTCTGTTCATATCCTTTGCCCACTTTTGATGGGTTTGTTTGTTTTTTTCCTTGTAAATTTGTTTAAGTTCCTAGTCGATTCTGGATATTAGCCCTTTGTCAGATAGAGAGATTGCAAAATTTTTTCTCATTCTGTAGGTTGCCTGTTCACTCTAATGATAGTTTCT
>NW_016804024.1:0-313 GCF_001698545.2 Rhinopithecus bieti
GTATCTATATATGTGTGTGTGTATCTATATGTGTGTGTGTGTGTATCTATATATGTGTGTGTGTATCTATATATGTGTGTGTGTGTATATATGTGTGTGTGTGTATCTGTGTGTGTGTGTATCTATATGTGTGTGTGTATCTATATATGTGTGTGTGTATCTATATATGTGTGTGTGTGTATCTATATGTGTGTGTGTGTGTATCTATATATGTGTGTGTGTATCTATATGTGTGTGTGTGTATCTATATATGTGTGTGTGTATCTATATGTGTGTGTGTATCTATATGTGTGTGTGTGTGTATCTATATATG
>NW_016804025.1:0-9226 GCF_001698545.2 Rhinopithecus bieti
TAATATTAAGGCTTGTTCATGGTGTCTGGGTACTATCTCAAGGAACCATCTGCATCTGTCAACTAAAACCAAGAGCATAAACAAACATAAACAAACTAAAATTTGCAATTTTTGATACACCTATGATTTTAATAAACTTTAAAGGAATGGTATTAGAACGGCCATCAGTGGTCCCAGCAAGAATATCGGCTACAGACAACAGAATGAGATAAGCCTGAGATGTCCCCAAAACTTGTATTTTTGTTGTTGTTGTTTAGCAATATCTAGTGTTAAATTATCTTGTTTTCCTTGTAGATGAGGTCTAATCATCTCCCAATGATAATCAGTAGGTCTGTAAGTGCTAGGAGTAATACAAAAATCAGAAGTATTCCAATCACATTGCATTTGAATTCTGTGCTCCAGGCTCCTACCCCTCCAAACTGTCCATCCAAATTAGTGTCTGACGGAGGTCATTAATTTGATTTGCCAAATTTTTATCTATCTGGCTTTGGGAATTCCAAAATTTACAAGAATTTTTCTGCAAACTATCCACAAAGACCCATTTGAATAGCAGAGTGCAAAGCAGCACCAGCAGCAGCAGCAGGAGCTGTGACACCTATAAGACCCATAACCACATCTATTAAAGTAAATATGAATCTCTTTGATTTATTAATTATTCCTTTTAGTACTTCAGTGATAAAATTTATGGAGCGATAAGCCTCCTGAGGTCTATTGAGGGAAACGAGTATCGAAACTCCTTCTCAGGTCCTAACCAGTAAAAAATGTTATTATCTTTATGTAATGCAGGTAAAAAGATGACTGTTAAGGCATGTTACGGTGTGACAGTCAGGTAGGATATTACTTTTCCCCACTGCCTACATAAAAGGAGGTTTAACACAACTCTGTGATGGGGCCATCTGATTATAGGTCATGGCTACAACAAATAAGTGTTTCACTGTGGGTCTCCCTTTTATATTCTCCCTTCCAAGTCCAAATTGGGATTTGAGCCATAATTAACTTCCACAATTCTGGATGTTGTGGTCTTATAATTGGATTAATCATTTTTGGGCTTGGAGGAGACATACCATTCTCTTCCCACTTAATACGATAATCTGTTTCAATTCTTCTATGTAATTTTGGTGCATTATCTGCCTAGTTGTTTACAAAAGGAGTCCCTCCACAATCTTCTTGCTGTCCAGTACAATTCACTGCAAAGTGTCCGCTAGGGATCCAATCAATGATGATTTTATAGGAATTCTTTCCAGTACAGTGGTGCTGTTTGCAATATGATCTTTCCAGGTTAGCACGTCTAGCTTTTCAGACATTTAATGAGCTGCGTAGGGCAGGGCTTCTATTAGGTTGAAATTTGTTACTCTAAAAATGTGTCATAAAATAGCTGTGCTCAAGGTATTTAACAGTGTTGAAAGTTTAAAATATTCCTCCACTGATTGCATGAATAGAGGCTTGTTATCCACTATGTGTAGGGACATAAACCATCCAACTTTGTTTTCATAATGTAATCATCCTGCTGGCAGCCCCAGGCCAATGAGAGGAAAGTGATAACCAATGGAAACATTCATTAATGTTCCTGTCTCCTCTGGATGAGAGGGACCTTGCTTATCTGTTGGTCCAGGCATCCAGATCCTGTCATTAATATACACCCGCACCGGGGGTTCTAATTATGTAACCGGCCTAATCAGTGGTGGGAATGGAATGCAGGCCCAGTAAGGTTAACTTTGATCTGATTCTCCCTTAATAGGTCTAATTGCTGCCTGACATTCTGCATTAGTATTTTCATAAGCAAGCAGCCGAACAATCAGTTTCCTGGCATGAGAATCCCAAATAGCCTTTTGGGCCACGTCTTGCAAAGCAGTGATCAAATCTGGATAAGGCTCCCTTGGAACCTGTGGAACTGAGTTAAAAGAAGGTTACGTAGCACCAGGATAGTGAGTTGTTTCCTGGGCTCTTAGGCATATAATTCTGAGCTGACCAACAGCCTCATCACCCATTACCATCTGTTGATTTACAGTGCCCAATACGTGTCTGATTCCAAGCAATTGATCAGATGTGATATTAATGGCAGGTTGGGCTTGAGCTTTTCTGTGTGCCCGATTTGTTAATTCATCCATCCACCGGGTTTTAAATTGGAGAAACCCAGAGGGGAAAAGGGTGGATCAGGCTAATAACTCCCAATCCATAGGTACTAAATGGCAGTTATAAAGCACAAGTTGTAACAAGGAATGAACATAAGGAAAATTTGTCCCATATTGTGCAATTGCTTGCTTTAAGTCTTTTAACCTTTTAATAAGAAATGGCTCGTGCTTCAGCGTGTTCTCCAGGCTCCTCAGCTGGTAAAATAATTAGCAGAAACTGTCAAGTATCCAAATTCCCTATTACTGCTGCCTGGCAAAGAGATCCCTGGATTGTCTCTGCACCATAATTTGTATTTGGACTGGCTCACATCGTTCCTTTACCATAATTAACAGGTGTATTGCAGGATCTGACCAGCATTCTGCGAGGCAATGGGGATCTTTCTTTGTCCCCAGGTGGATCCCCAGATCAAGAAATAATGGACAGACAAAAGATAGTGAAAGCTGGGTCTGGCGTATCACCACCTTCTGATCCTGTGATGCTGCCAATGCACTGGGCATGCCAGCATTTATTATTAAGTTTAGTGAGGGCAGGGGTAGGATAGTGAGGGATTTAGGATCATTTGATTATGAGGTGAGATGGTCACATGGGAATGAAGTAATTCTTTAACATAACATCAGTATGCAGAAGTACATTCTACAGATACAAGAATTTAAAATACAGTGTGTGCATCAGCAATTTCTAATGCTGCCTTAAAACCATTAGAAACCACAGTCTTTCCATAACCCATGTCTTTTGATCTGACTCTCCCTTAATAGGTCTAATTGCTGCCTGACATTCTGTATTAGCATTTTCATTTTGTAAGCAAGTAGCTGAACAGTCACTTTTCAGGGATGAGAATCTCAAATAGCCTTTTGAGCTGTATCTTGCAAATGGGTGATAAAATCCGGAGAATCTCCCTTGGAAGCTGTGGAACTGAGTTAAGAGAAGGCTGAGTAGTACCTATGTCTTCTACACTTAGGTTATATCTAGCCATGGCAAGAGGAGGGCATTTATAGCCCTATCTTATCCATATGAACGGGAGCCCCTCATGCATCCATTTGTAGGCTCTCCACAAGGGCCGCATTCCATTGCCAGAGCTATGAACATCTGCTTTTCTGGGAGAGGAATCTCAGTGATGTGAAACCTCCCTCCTGGACATCCGTTCATAGGCTCTCTGCAGGGGGAAGCACGTCATGCACTGTTGACTCATTGTGGTAGCCCAACCTGGTATTCTCTTTACACAATCCTGCATGCAATTTTGTATTTACAATAATCAGGAGCCTGTCATCTTTTATTCCATTGCAATAGTTTCATGGGGTCTTCCTCCATCTCCCTCTTTTCTCTGATTTAAATGAACCATAGCAATCATAGCTTGGCATTGATCACGATTGGATTGCAGAATATTTTTTCCAATTTTACACATGAACAACAAACCAATAGCATAAATTTTACACAGAACAAAATTAATGATAGTGGATCCTCCCAAGGATTTTACACATTGAATATGGTTGAGATTCGATAACCCCTCAGAAATACCATCTAAAACTTCAGCGACAGGTGAAGCAGTTAAGTGTGCCTGAGACACCTCAAATATCTGTTCTTTTAGCTTGCTTATATCTAAATATAAATTATCTTCACTTCCTTGAAAATGGCGTTTTACTGATTCCCTATTGTGAACACACTCATTCTATTGGAATGGAAGTATACAAAATTTAGAAGTATTCCAAACACATTGCGTTTGTAATGTATGTTCTAGACCCATAATTCTATTTCCCATCCGTGTAACAGTTTGTCTTAGGTCATTAACTTGGTGGGCCAATTTTTGATCAATATCTGACTGAAAATTCCCCATCGAAGTGGAATTTTTTTGCCGTTTATCAACAAAATGAACAGTTTGAATAGATTGACGTAATTCAACGCCAGCAGTAGCAGCATTTGCAGGAACAGCAGGCACAGTAACAGCAATGAAGCCCATTATTACAGAAATCAAAGGGAAAATGAATCACTTCGTCCTTTTAAGAATTCTCTGTAGGATATTATTGACAACATGGATAGAAGGGGAAGTTTCCCAAGTACTATGTAAGAATACGGGCAGCCAAATACCTTCTCTTCTCTGGCTCTATTAGAATACTGTAATATTGACTAAGGATGACTATCAAGTATGCAAGGTAACAATTATTATGTTTGTTTTTGAACTAATATGCATCTTTCATACAAGTAGCATATATGGTGGTTTAACACAACTTTTAAGTGCTACAGTTTTGTTGGACTCCGTAGTAAATATGTTTTAGGATGTTACTCTTTTTTGTGAAGATGGGTAATAGCTTGTACGAGAGGGGTGGGGGGACATTAGCAATGGGAGGGAGTATAATTCCTCATCACCTTTACTATCCCATCTTTGAATTGACATTTTGATGATTGTCGTACTGATATTTTTTGGCTGCGTGGAAATAGTACTGTAAATCAATCTGTTGTTTTTGTGTTCGAGGTGACAAGGTGGATTTACATGTAACACATTCTCCATCCGAAACTCTCATACCAGTCACAGCTATGGTTAATGTCCATAAGTCTGAATGTTCAGGGACTAAGTGGGGTGTCACACGCCTTGACTTCGGAGGGGCAACCCCTGCCCCTTTCCACTTAAAAGGAAAAAAGGAGTTAAATCTACGATATAACAAAGGTGTGTTGTCACTACTTTCTTGGTAAGTAATATTATAGAGAAAATGTGGACAATCTCTGTGACCTTGAGAGCAATCATTAGTAATATGACCTTTAGGAGCCCAAGAAACAATGGTGTATTGAGAAGAATGAAATAACGCAGTTCCTTCTGAACTAACGCAATCCTTCCATATTAATTTGCCAGCATTTGAAGACAGGTTGAAAGGACACGCAGGTCCTAAATGCTTATATTGGGATGTATGAATATAATCAGCGATTTCTATTTTGATCTGCCTTAGGGGTTTTAATGAGAGCCCTGATACCAAGTGTCCTAAAGGAGGGACAGAGTGACCAGATGGTAGTGTGACTGCCCACGTTTGAATATCTAATGAGAGACATCCATTAGTTGGTCCTAGCCACAAAGCTGGATACCTAAAACCTAAAGTGATACTGAAAGGGGTTCCTTCTGAAAGATTGGGCAGTACAACAATCATCTACAGAACCAGGTATCCAAATAGTATCATTAACATAGACCTTGAAAGGGGCGTCCATCCATGTCATGGCTTTAATAAGATAAGGAAAAGGAGTATAGGCCCAATATGTATAGTTTTTAATAATCTGTGGAGTGACAGAGGGTAGAAGGATCAGTGTCATCAGGAGGAGGCAGAGTTTGAGCTGGAGCTGGGTAACTGAAGACAAGTTGTTCAGGATGATTGATGGATTGTCTATTGTAAAGGGGTTAGCATGTGTTGTTTTGTTTTGTTTGTTTGTTTGTTTGTTTGTTTTGTTTCCACTTTGGTGGTTGCATGTGTTAGTTGTTTTCTGCTGTGGCATTTCCTCAGGAAATTTCTCTGTCTTGTTTTTGCATGCATCTTCAGGACACAATTTCAGGTGTCTAGTAGGAATCCAAATAGGAGATGGATGTTCACCGGGGGAAACACAAGCATAGCCTCTTCCCCACCTTAAAACCGAAACTTTTGACCATCTATTAGACTGAACATCTTTCCACCATACTTCCCTTCCTTGGTTTACCATGGGGCAGTTACCAGAGAATTGTTTTTGGCAGCAATAGCAGAGCTAGTTTTGGGAATATCAAGAAAATTTAACAGGAACAAAGTCAAGTTTAGTTGTTTGTGATGGGTAGACAACTCCTTATACCCCTCTTTTTGTTTAACTAATTGTAATTTTAAAGTTCTGTTACTCCTTTCTACAATAGCTTGGCCTTGTGGGTTATAAGGAATATGAGTAATATGTTTAATATGCCACTGATTCAGACCACTTTTAAAAACTTTAATGCAATAGACTGGACCCCCATTGGCTGTTTTGGGCTCACTAGGAATTCCCNAGAGAATTGTTTTGGCAGCAATAGCAGAGCTAGTTTTGGGAATATCAAGAAAATTTAACAGGAACAAAGTCAAGTTTAGTTGTTTGTGATGGGTAGACAACTCCTTATACCCCTCTTTTGTTTAACTAATTGTAATTTTAAAGTTCTGTTACTCCTTTCTACAATAGCTTGGCCTTGTGGGTTATAAGGAATATGAGTAATATGTTTAATATGCCACTGATTCAGACCACTTTTAAAAACTTTAATGCAATAGACTGGACCCCCATTGGCTGTTTTGGGCTCACTAGGAATTCCCATAACCACAAAATATGAAAACATATGTTTTTTAATGTGAGAAGTGGCTTCTCTAGTTTGACAGGTAGCCCAGATGAAATTGGGAAAGGTGTCACTTGTGACACACATATAAGCTAATTTTCCAAGAGAAAGAATATGAGTAATATCCATTTTCCAGGTAAAATTAGGAGAAAGGCCTCAGGGATTAACTCCAGGAGATTGTGTGGCTAAGACAAGAATCTGCCATTGAGAACAGTGTTGTACAATTTGTTTAGCTTGTTTCCAATTTAGAGAATATTTATGTTTAAGAACTCAGGCATTAGTATGAGTGAGTTGGTAACATTGTTCTGCATCTGTAATGGCTAGATAAACTAGCGTATCAACTGTATGACTACCACCAGATAAAGATCCAGGCAAATTAGTATGAGAATGAATATGAGTAATGAAAAAAGGGTGGCTTTGGTTTCTGAGAGTTTTTTGTAACAAAGAGAACAAGGAAAACAGATTAGTGTCACCAGTATTGTGATGGTAGCTGTTTCTGTGGCCTTAGTGGCATGGACTACATAAGTTGAGTCAGAGACAATATAAAGAGGCTGATCAAAATCTTGTAATGCAGAGATAACAGCAAACAACACGGCTTTTTGAGCAGAAGTGTACGGAGTAGAAATTATTTTATCTTTCGGTCCTGTATACCCTGCATTTCCATTACTGGATCCATCAGTAAAAATGGTAATGGTTGCCTCTGGTGGTGATGGATGAGTAATTTTTGGTAGAATTCAGGAAGCATTTCACAGAAATTGAAAGAATTTTGACTTAGGCAATTCATTATCAATAGTGCCAGTGAAGTCAGGGAGCTTCATCTGCCTGCATAAAGTTGAAGAAAAGACATTTTTAACTTTTTTTTTTTCTTCTTCTTCTTTTGACAAAGTGACCACAATGATGTTTGAATCAAAGCCAGACATTTTAATGATACATTGAGGTCCCAACCCAATTAAAGTGGCCATTTGATCAAGATATATTGAAGGAGTTTTAGAGGCTGAATTAGGAAGTAATATCCATTCAATTAGAGAATCATTTTGTACTATAGGTTCCATAGGAGAGGGGATGGAAGGAAAAACTAAAAATTGTAACGGCAAATTTTGGTCAATATGAGAAACTTGGACCTCTCTCTTTGTTCTACAAAAGACAACTCTTGCTTTGCTGGTTCAGACAGAGAGCGAGAACAGTTCAAATCTGTATCTCCTGATAATGTAGCAAATAGACGAGATAATGCATAAATAGGGAATTCTAGGTTTGGTCTCAGATAATGGATGTCACCTAGTAATTTTTGAAAATCATTTAAGGTGCTTCAATTGTCAGTATGAAGTTAGGCTTTTGGGGGCTTAATGGAGCAAGTTTCTAGCTGCATTCCTAAGTACACAAAAGGCATGGCTTGTGGAATTTTATCAGGAGCAATGTGGAGTTCTGCATTGGCAACAGCTAATTTTGAAGGGGTAAAACATTGAATTTATTCATCTTTATTGGGAGCAGCAATCAGTATGCCATCTATATAAGTAAGAATGTGATTATTTTTACAAGTTTTTCAGATGTAACACAGTACTGACAAACAACTGACAAACAGTAGGACTGTTAATCATCCTTGAGGTGAAACTTTCCGTTGATATCTAGCTGTGGGAGCTGAATTGTTAAAGGAAGGTGTAGTGAAAGCAAATTTTTCACACTCTCACTTGCCTGAAGAAAGATGAAAGAAACAGACTTTAAGGTCAATGATTATAACGACCATTCCTTAGAAATCATGGAGGGGGAGGGCATAGTGGCTTGTAACACCCCATAGGTTTAATAACTGAATTAACAGCTCTTAAGTCTGTTCCAGTCCTCCATTTTCCCGACTTTTTTCATTTAACAAACACAGGTGAGTTCTATGGAGACAAGGAGAACTGAATAGTGTTTGTGTGTAGTAAATCATTAACAATTTCAATGAAAGACTCCAATTTGTGTTTGAAAAGTGGCAACTGCTCTACCCAAGCAGGTGACTCACACATCCATTGCGTAGGGGCAGAGGAAGAGAAGGAGAGTAAGGGTGCTGAGATGCTGAGAGGGGGAAGCAGGATTCTAAGCCTCTAAAAGAAGGGGTCCTGCAGCGTCAAAAGAAAGAGTGGGCTTAGAAGAGGAGAGAGGTCCAAAAGGATGAGAGGAATGAGAAACGGACCATTCTGATGAATGCCACACATCCTCCTCTGGCAGAGAGGTCACTGGCTTAGCAGAGGAAGAGGTAACATATACAGGTTCTGAGATACGAGGCAGAGAGAGGGGATCATCACCACATTCCTCCTGTTGTGGAGAAAACAAGGAGAGATTGAATTCCTCTTCATGATTAGAAGGAGGACTAGTAGGTGGCCAGGTACAAGAGGTAAAGGCTGCAGCTCACCATCCATGTGAACTTGTGGCAGTTGAAGAGGATCACTAAACTGAAAAGTCTATCTGAATCATATCAGGAGTTATTTTACTTTATTGTATAGTGATTTTCTCACTTTAAAAGTTTATGTGCTCTTTACGATAAAACTAAGCTCATTTTAAACCCAGTTTTGTATTCAATACTTCCATGATGAATATACTGCATGTTTCTAACTTGAAGACTATTGCATCAAGGAACTTTTATTACTCTACACGACACCACAAGGCCAGTGGAGTGCACAGAAATTATATATCAGTAATTGCTTCCCAGAAAGCAATACTGCTACAAGTACTCAACACAGGTTTTAACGAGTAGTGTTCTCAACATATGAGAAAATAATGTTGAAGCAACACCTGGCAGGTAATCCTGACTATCACATTTTG
>NW_016804025.1:11667-43925 GCF_001698545.2 Rhinopithecus bieti
AAAAAAAAAAAAAAAAAAAACATATTTTCAATGGTTTCAAAGACACTGTAATGTTTCAGGATAGAGTTTTGAAACTCAAACATTGGATGAATTTAAATGTGAGCTACTCGTTACAGGTTGCACTTTTAAAATTATGGAACAGATGAAGCTAATTCTGATACTTTGAGTGTGCCCCGTCCCCCCCAGTCCTTCAACATTTGGTGTACCTTTTCCCTTGCTCAGCTTGAGTAACATGTCACACACAGGGAGCAAGTTGGACTAGAAGACACAATGGTTACAGGTTACCTGGCGAGTAGAGGGAAGGTGAACGACTGAAAAAAACCAGTCGTTCAGGTGAGCTACTGAGAAAAGCCTCTGGGGAAGCCCTGAGTGGCTTAGCAGTGAAACGGGTTTTAAGGAACATCAAGGAGACTTCATTTCCACCTGTCCCCAATGAGGTGCACTTGTGTATTCCTAAGTCATCAGGCGCCAGCCTACTCCCATCAACAGCTTCCTCCCAAACCTCCTGGTTCCCCCAGTCACGGCCCGACTTGAATGCCCAGCCCAGAACGGACAAGATGAGGGAAAATCTCGGCCCTCAGAGCCTTGCCTCTTTCTGTCCCAGGGGAGTAACATACTCACAAGTTTTGGAGATTGGGATGTGGGCATCTTAGAAGAGAGGCCACATTCTCTTTGTTCCCCACAGCTAGACATTTGGAAACAATTCTAGGTTCTCCTGTTGTCCTCAATTTCCCAATTTAATCTACTATCTAATTCTGTGTAGCTACCTCCTCAGGGCCTCTGGTACAAGTGTTGCTTGGAGATTCTTCAAAGACTCCTGTTTAAAGCAATGGAAAACTCGAGCAGCCCATGAACACACACTCATGCCAATGCAGGTATATCCGTCATGGCAGTTGCTTTATTTTCATTACATATTGGAATTCTAAGTAATACTTGTTTTGTGGGTGAAGGGAAGGTGGTGGATGTCACAGACATTTTATTAAAAAAAATATTGAAACTGGGCTGGGCACGCTGACTCATGACTCTTATCTCAGTAGTTCCAGAGGCTGAGGTCCGCAGGTGACTTGAGGCTAGGAGTTCAAGCCCCGCTTGGGCTGTAGGGTGAAACCCTGTCTATACTAATATTACAAAGCTTACCCTGGCGTGATTGTTTGTGACTTTAATCTCAGCTACTCAGCAGTCTGAGGCAGGAGAACCTCCTGAAGCTGGGGTGTTGAATTTGCAGTGAGTCAAGATTGTGCCACTGGCTTGGAATCTTGGCTCTAGACCTGTGCTGTCTATTGCATAGCCACTATCCACATGTGACTATTCTGGTTTAACTAAAATTCAGTTCTACAGTTACAGTAGCCACATTTCTAATATGCACTCACTGGCTTTCATATTGGACAGCACAGATGTACAACATTTGCAGCCTTGGAGAAAGTTCCACAGATTGGACAGTGTGGATTCCCAATGTGTGTCTCACCTTTGCCCAATACCCTCAAGTCTTTGCTAAGTGATTGCAGCTATTCCCTTCCCTTTCTGTGACAATGGGGACATTTTCTCCCAGGGTTTCCCATTCTTCCACTACACATGAGAGTTTTCTTTTTCAAAATTGAACAAAAAATTACAGCCTTCTTACCACTTCAGCTGTTTACAAAAGCAAAATCAAATTAACAACTCACACCAAGCACGGAATGTGTATGAAGTAAGCTCTGGCTTCTGCCCATCTGTGTAGTTGGAAACAGTACCCCAGTGCAATTGTTCTTTGAATTCCCTTCTGTCCGTCCTCCTGCTGACTTAGCAACATGTTGCTCACCCATTTGTGGCTTCTTATATGGGGAAGAGTGTGTGGATGCATGTTATCTCCCTTTCACACCGACACACCCACACTCGCACCCACACATACAAACCACACACACTCAAACACACACAAACACACACTTGCCCCACCATTTTATTGGCACTGCTGCTTCAATGTTTGTGCTGAAGAAAGTAACAAGCATTTCCTTTGGCAAACTTCAGCTCTAAAATTTAGCCCAGCCGTAATTCATAATATGATTGTTTACTTTCTTCAGTTTTTAACTCTCCATCCTTTCTCCCGTTACATTCTCTGGAGAATTACTACTAGTTCTTCTAGTTTTTCATGGCTGGTATGTCATGTCATTCCTGCTTGTCTTTATTATCCCATTTTTCTATATCAATCTGTGTTTCATCTATTTTCTAAAGCAGGGGCAAAGGTTTTCTTTGAAAGACCAGATGGCGAATATTATTGGCTCTGTGGGATACCCTGGTTGCAGATAAAACCTTAACTCTGTCATTGAAGTGTGAGAGTAGCTTAGATGGTAGTGGGAATGTTGACAAGGCTATAGTTCCCCAACTCACATGGTAGTTCTGGTCACATTGCAAGGAAGTAAGAGCTAGATAGAACCTAGCTTCGTTGGATTTCAAATCCCTTGTGTCAGAAATACACACAGTGGGTCTGGCATGTAGCTCAGGCCTGTAATCCCAGCACTTTGGGACCGGCAGAGGATGGCGTGAGATCATGGAGCGTCAGTTGATCGAGACCATGTCTCTGGCTCGCAGCAGTGGACCGGTCACTCTAAAAGTGCAAAATTAACCAGGCATGGTGCAAGAGGGGTGCCTGTGGTCCTAGGCTGCCTAGTGGCAGCGCTGAGGCAGGGAGAATGGTCATGAACCCGGGACGGTTGGAGCTTGCCAATGTTGAGCCCAAGATCCTGGGCCACCGCCACTTCCAGCCTGGGGTGGACTGGAGCCGAGAACTCTCAAGCTCTCAAAACAAACAGAATAAACAAAAAACAAACAAAAAAGATACACACAGCTGGCTGTTACCATTGCAGTATAACATCCATTGTTCCCACCCATCCATCATTCACCTATATTGATTATATTTTATTTATCTGTGCTAGAAGCCCTGTGGAATCACTGCTACTATTATTCCCCAGCTTTCTCATAGGTTTATTTCTTTTGCGAATCTGCTGAAGTTTTTTCTTTTTTTGCTCTTTTCTTTCTTTCTCTCTTTATTCTTTGAATCAAGCGGCTGTATTTTTTTTTTTTTTTTTTTGCCTTACTCGGCCACTTGACCCACTGCTGCTGCGTTATGTGATTCTTCCCCTGTCAGCCCTCCAGGAGTAACAGCGGGCAGTACCGGCACACACGCACCACGCCCATAAGTTTCAGCTATTACCTATAAAGATGCTATTTTTTGCTAGAGATGAATTTCTTCTTTCCAATGCTGTTGCTTTGGCTGCTCCCAAACTCCTGCGGGCTTCAAGCAGTGTGCCTACTTCAGCCCCCCCAAAGTACTGGGGATTACAGCATTAAACTATTACATCCACCCCAAATCTGTTAAACTTAGTTGTGGAGATTTCCTCCGTGTCTCAGAATTTCTTCCTTTATGGATTATTTCTTCCATCTTTATAGAACAAAAAACTCTCCTTTTTTATAAATTTGGTGTATCACACTGACCCTAATAATCGGGGTCTCCTTTTATCTGCAAGGATAACCTATATTATTATATAAATATATATATATATATATTATATATTATATTATATATACGCACACATAGCTCATGGTAGAAGAAGACAAATAGAGCACAAAGTGCCTACATTCTGCCTCTCTTTTTCTAGGTAAGTGCACATGAGGGAGGAGCTCGGTTTTAGCTTCCCCTAATGATGTCAGATGGAAATTTCTAAGGCAACCTAATTAATTCCATTGGTCTTCTCACCAATTTGTATGGTCCTCTAACTTACGTCTACCTCTGTTAACTCTTGTGCAGTGCTGGTGCTAACTGCTCCGTCCAAGTGGAAATCTCGCTTATGCAGCAGTCACTCAGGGTCCCTTGAGAACCTAAATGTGCCATACTTTCAGATCATGAGGAATGTTGTCTGTGATTTTATGTTAGAAGTCTTCTAGTTTTCTTATGGAATACATTAGGATTCTACCAAGAACTATCACAGCTTTATCATTGTTATTAGAGATGCCATGGCACTTCACTAGTATGTGGGAAATGGTGACAAGCTTTGTGGATCTTCCACGGTTTAAATTAGAAGCAAAACCAAATGAGAAGTTTACCACTTCCCTTTAGTCATCTTTGATTTCAATTACTAACTGCCTAAAAATATGTACTATTTTAACTTCATTAGGAAGCCACATATTATACTACCATGTCTGGGAGGCTTCCACTGTGTGAATTATGCCACTATGATAATCCAGCTGTTGACATGCAGTCTTTGCCAGCTGGGAAGGCAGAATCCAAACTACATATGGAGGCTTAAATTTTGTAAGAATTTTTACCATACTGTAATAATAGGGTGTAATGTGATTTTACAACTGGATGTTCTGGTCTGAGGAGGTAAATGGAATCTAACAAAATTAAATGAGCCTTGCTGTGGGGTCTCAGAGACTGAAGGAAGTGAGCCAGGCAATGTCCTGGGAGTTGTTTATGTTTACTTAAATTCAGCACAGACTACCATGACCTCTGACTTTCCCATGATATTGGATTCACTATGTCACCCATCATGAATCGCTGCCGCTTGAGCACATAGAAACCTAGTCCATCTGTAGGAAGCTGTGGCCTTGAGATGTCATCCATGAGTATGCAGGCAGTTTTCATGAATCATATTTACATCAGGACCTACCGGGGTTCATCCATTAAAATTCAGGCAGTTTTCAGGAATCGTATTTTTTCCTCAGGACCTCCAGGGTTAAAAAAGAACCTCAGTGACCCTCAGTGGCACTTCCTGTCTGGATCATACGTGCATGCTTTCCTCTGAGTGAGCACCTAGGCCATGCACAGGAAGCTGAAAAGCAGCACCAGAAGTAATGACACCTGACTTTCTTCTCAAGAATGTTTCCGGAACCCAGGCTTGGCATGAGAACATGCTGCCATTCATAGTAAACAGGCCATAGATTTTTGATATGAGAAGAATCCAGTGCTTTCCAGTTTATGTTCCCAATACATGGCTGACACGTTTGCACTGTTTCTCTCAAGCACACAAGTCAGCTTTAATGACCTTTAAGGAATTGATGTTGTAGTAACTGGCAATGTATACTGTTTGTGTGTATGATATTTTTCAACTATTCAGGACTTGCCCCCAAAATATGATAGACAGAATTAGGTGCCAGGTGGTGTTGTGACATTATTTTCTCTTATTATGGAAACCCTCCTCATTAAAACTTGTTTTCAGTACTTGTAGCAGTATTGCCTTCCGGGATGTAGCTACAATTTCTATGCACTCCACTGGCCCTTTGGTTGACAAAGCAGCACTCCTAAAAAAAATTTGTTGCATATGTTGATTTTAATTATTTCTCCTGCTACCATTCACCTTGTTAAGGCATTTTCACAATTTGCTTCTAGTCTTTCAGGATTCATCATCATTGTAAAAAAAAAAAATCACTGCGTGATCGTATCTGAAAAACATCCGTTTATCCAAGGATTCACTTAGGTTTGTCGTGACAGCACGAGTGAAGTAAAACATGCTTTAGATGTCCGAGGGTTTGGTGTGCAATTGGCCACCCTTCTCCAGTCCAGGATTGGGAACAGCTTCCTTGGCATACCTTCACCTTTCTAGTAAAGATAATTACTAAAGTCTGGGTTCACAACCTAGAAGCATATAGAAAACAGATGCCAGGCTCTGAAACCATATGCCTCACATTTTGTATGAATGTAAATGCTCTCTTTCTTGTGACGATTGGAACAAAGTACCACAAATTTAGTCACTTGGGGCAGTAGAAATGTATTGTCTCATTTCTGAGGGCCATGGTCTAAAATCAAGGTGTCAGTGTTGCCATGCTTCCTATGCAGGTCCTAAAGTAAGGATCTGTTCAGTTTCTCTCCCAGCTTCTGAAAGTTCCCTGGCTTGGGGCATTGTAACTCCAGTCTTCTTGTGTCATTTTCCCACTCTGTGCATCTCCAAATGTTCCCTATTTCTAAATACACTAGTGATTTTCTTAGGGACCCACCCTACTCTACAATTACCTCATCTGAAATAAACACATCTACATGTAAACTGTCTTTCCAAGTGAGGATATATTCTGTGATACTGTCACTTACAACATCAACAAAGGAAATTTGGAGAGAATCTACTTCATCTCATAACTGAGGTGTTATTTTAAAACTATATTTTTTAAAGAAAGAATTACATTGGTGTAAGATTGCATTCCAAGTTGTGAATATCTTCGTATTATATTCGGAGAGTTCCACCTTCTGTTCGCTTTAGCCATTTGAGCCCGGGAAAAGGACACTTCCAGCTCTAACAGAACATTTTTACTTTTGTTGACACAGATGACTGCTCACAGTGGGGGCCAAGTATCATCTCCAACTACTCCCAGGACGTGCTGCCATGTTAACTCCATGCACTGAATAAAGGCCTCTGTAGCCCATCCAAATGCCTACATTGTGTGGACAATGCGTGGACAAGTCCAACAAGTGGTTTGTGTCAGCATTCATTACTGCAGGGCATACTTTTACCTTTTTAGTAAAGATAATTACTAAAGTTTGGGTTCGCAAACCAGAAGAATATGGAAAGCAGATGCCAGGCTCTGAGACTGTATGCTGCCCAATTTGTATGAATGTAAGTTTACATTTATGAGGCTACTTTTGTTTTATTAAGGGAGAAATTATTTTGTTGAACAGCTGATTTTTAAACTAAGTCTCATACATGCCAAAAAGTTTATCTGAGTCATATCAAGAGTGATGTTACTTTATTTTGTAGTCATTTTTTCACTTACAATACTTGTGTTCTCTCTCTGACAAAACTAAGCTAATTTTAAACCCAGTTAAAGTATTCAACTCTTACATCACAAATGTGTGGTGTGCGACTAATTTGAAGGACATTGTGTCAATTAACTGTCTGCTTTTTGTTTTTTATTTCTAAGAGAAGTATTGCTTAGTTTTGTCACATACGAGATTTATTATGCTTCATGACATAAGGCGAGAAGATGAAATAAATCACTTCTTTACTGATATTTATGATTTACATATAAAAGTAAGGTGTGTTCTCTAGTTTTTAAAATTTGATGATTGAATCAAAGATTTGATCTGCCCTTTTGAAGGAACTCCCTTAGGCTTCACAGCTTACGTTCCAGATGGCCTTTTCTCACCAGAACTCTCTCTGTCAACTCCCTTTGCAAGCAAGTCTTCAAGCCAGTTGAATATGTATTTAGGAACACAACTTAGGACAGCTATTTGTAGAATATTGTGAAGGCAAATTGTTTTTATGTTTCACCTTTTAGTGTTCATCGTTGATTTTACAAGGGAACCCCAAAGAGAGCAAGCAAGCAGCCTATATAAGAGATAACTAATTCAAAATTTATTCTGAAATGTTTCCATCTACTTTCAAATAAATTGCTGTGCTATTAATAGAGACCACAAACTGGCAGGAGTTGAGTTTTCTATGATCAAATAGTCATTCGAGAAGAATGGTGCCACTTGTTTGTTTGGTTTCTTTACTTTTGATTTTATTATTGCTGTTTATTTGTTGTTGAGATGAAGTCTTGCTCTGTTGCACAAGCTGGAGTGCAACGGCAGGATCTTGGCTCACGGCAACATTTGTCTCCCAGGTTCAAGTGACTCTCCTGCCTCAGTCTCTGGAGTAGCTGGGACTACATGTTCCAACACCACGTGTGCTGAATTTTGGTATTTTCAGTAGAGACGGAATTTCACCATATTAGCCAGAGTGGTCTCCAACTCCTGACTTCAGGTGATTTACCCACCTCTGCTTTTCCAAAGCCCTGAGAGTACATGCAAGAGCCCCGGAGACTGTCCCAGGTAGTACATTTTAATGTAACAATCCAAAAATAATTGTCAGAGTCAAGATTTGGTAGATAGATTTAAAACTAAGATATTCTGCAGCTGGGAATGAAATGTGATAGCATATACATTCACATTAATTCATTTATAAATGTAGATATATCATAACAATGTATAGACAGTCTACACAGCAGTACTCAAGAACCTAAGGAAACACATGTGCAGTGCTAAATGTCGCATTTATGCTTCTGCCGGTGGCTAGGAATAGTGGTCCAGCTGATTATTTCCTTTCCGTCAGAGACTAAACCGTTGATATTCGTAGATGAAAAAAGGTGTAAGGCAGTTTTTAGGAGTGTTGTCAAAGAAAAGCCAGGATTACAATAACATTTGTAGTCAGCCTTTTTGAAACGTCAAAGGTGTCTATTTAAGACAAAGAAAAAAAATTGAGCGGATCATGAATATACACTCATATCAATGTAGGTACTTTGGTCACAGCAGTTGCTTTACTTTTTTATATACTGGAATTCTCAGTAATGATTGTTTTGCGGGTGAAGAGAAGGTGGAGGAAGTCGCAGAAATTTTATAAAACTTTTGGAATTGGCCTGGGCATGGTGGCTCATGCCTGCAATCTTAGCATTTTTGGAGGCTGAGATGGTACACCAAGGAGGCTGGCAATGCTCTCTTTGTTTCTACAATAAGATCTTACTGTAAAATAGGTAATGTTCATTGAAAATCAGGTTCTACAACCTCTGCTAATGGTGAGCACTTGAACAATTTTGTTCCATTCTGAATTAACTTTAAGCAAGTCCTTCTAAGTTTTGTCTTGTGTCCTTGTGTGAAATAACTCTCATCATTTTTACCCCACTTATTTTATTTTTAACATAAAGATGTTTGCTCCAGATTGTGGTAGTTTAATATTCATTTTTAAAGTGCAGACTTGGTGTGGTGGCTCACACCTATAATCCCAACACTTTGGGAGGCTGAGATAGGTGGATCACGAGGTCCGGAGATTGAAATCGTGGTGAAACCCTGTCTCTACAGGAAAAAAAAAAAAAAAATGAAAATTAGGCAGGCGCGGTGGCAGGCATCAGTAGTCCCAGTTACTTGGGAGGCTGAGGCGGGAGAATGGCCTGAACCCGGGATGTGGAGCTTGCAGTGAGCCAAGATTGTACCACTGCACTCCAGCCTGGGCGACAGAGTGAAATTCTGTCAAAAAAAAAAAAAAAAAAAATGCTATCCTTCACAGCTGTTTTTGTACTATTTCCCCTATTGGTCAAGTCCAAACTAAGATGATGTCTTAACCTGTTATACAACACTCATATTGAAACAAAATAAATGTCAGAGCTAAGGGTGCAGAGAAAGGCAAGACTCTTCTAGAAATCTGGGAGTAATTTCAGCAAACACGGACATTTTAATACAGTTGTTCCTGCCCTCAATGAGTATCTAATACAGAGGTTTCTGATGAAATCCTGCCAAGAGCATCAGGGTGAGTGACAGCAGGAAGACGTGGCTCAGCTGTTTACAGTGGCACACTGAAAATAGCCTTTTCTCCATGCTAATGAAGGTGAGAGAGCATACTGGGTGTATATTAGTGAAGTTAAGTGCCAAACTGCACATGTGACTAATTCTTTGAAGGAGCTGGAAGGTAAGTGGAGCATTAAGCCAGACCTCCAATGTGGGCTGCAGAGAAAACTATTGCAGGTGTGAAGGTGTGAATGAGAGCACTGGGGCACAGGTGTAGAGCTGTCAGCTGATAGAGACAAGATGACCATGAGGAAAGATAAGCTGGCAAAGCTTGGATCTGGTAGGTGATGTCCCTTGCAGGCTCTCTAACATAAGAGCAAGGAAATGAAATTAGTCTTAAGATCAGGCTCCTCTTAGCACATGTATGTTGCACGAAGTTGGTTGTCTGCTTTAGTGCTCCAAAAGTGATCCGGAAGACATGTGCATACAGAGTTTTGTCCTCCGGTTATAGCTGCAAACTTCCTAAGATACTTCCTTTGGCATGGACATACATACTCTCAATCTCTGTTTTGTCCATGCTGTACTTGTGATCTTTAACAATTCAGTCACTTCACCACTTCCCAATTATCAGTTCAGAGTTCCAGAAAGCACTGACTCTCCAGAGAGCACCTATCACTGGATACCACACAGATGCTTTTCTCTACTTATCTTTTACTCCTCCACATGACATGTTTATTGTGAGAAAACTTACATGCTGGTATCATAATATAAAAGTGAAAGCTTAGGTTTGTCAAGAAACATAGATTTTTTTTGAGACAAGAAAGAGTAGGAATGTTTTATCTTCAACTAGGAAACTTTCCCCAAGGATGAAAATTAACAAAACTATTTATTTGAATGGAATGGGACTGTAATTTTGTATCCTCTACTCAGCACATTTTAGTTGGTATGTAAGTTATTAAATGCACATTTATCTATTCATCAAGTTCTGTAGTTAGCCTTTTTCTGTAAACTGAGCTCTCTCTATGGAAAAGCTTTCTGTTCATAGCTTGACTCTAGCTGGATATATGACAGACTGTATGAAGCAAACTTCTGTACCACTGGGAATCACCCTTCCTTCAAACGATGGAGCGTGATCTATGGTTCTCCTTTCCAGCTTGACTCTGCAGCTGCTTCTCACTGCTCCTGCTGCCATACTTGCCACCTGCTTTGTTCTGCTACCATTTCCTATCGTATATTTTATAAAACGCTTCCAGATGAAATACTGGATGAAACCAGGAAGAGAAATGTTTTGATGTAATTTTTTAAAACTCTGCTCCCTATATGAGAGCCACCACACTCACCCAGCATGGTCTTTGATATCCCCATCGCTCCCCAGTTGCGGGTCTCATCCACATTCAATCCAAGCTTCAGATAGTCCTCAACTGCAGAGAATATGAACATCCACAAGAGGCCACAACTTGTTTTATCAAGTCTCATCATTGCAGGAAGGGTTTTTTTTGAAGCAAACACAAAAAACCTTGAAAGCAAATCACTAAGCAATGTTCAGCAATAGTGAAGGCAGTAAGTAATATATGGCCTAATAAAAATGTCTTATTTACCCTCTGACAAAGTACAATCCTTCTTAGTATTTCCCCTGAGAGTGATAAATTCAGCTTGTGTCTTTGTTAAAAAGGAGTCGCTTAACTTCAACTAGGAGACTTTCCAAAAGGTTGAACAATGTCAGAGAAATATTAAGTATCCCATTAGTAGAACTGTAATTTTGTATCCTCCACACACACATTGTAAGTGTTAAATCAGTTATCAAATGCAGATTTGTCTTTTCTCCAAGCTCAGAAGTTCGCCTTTTTTCTTAAAAGTGAACTCTGTCAATGGAAAGCCTTTTTATTCACGGACAGCTCGAATTTAGCTGGATGTGTGACAGACTGTATGAAGAAGCAACTCTTGTACTACTTTTTGCCTAGGGCTGGGAAATGTGATCTATTTTGGGAGAAGTTCATTAATGGCAAAAGAATGATGAGTAGTTACTAGAGTAAATCTAATGATAGGTAGAATGAAAACTAAGAAAAAGGTTAAGCCATGTTGAAAAGAATAAAGAAGTAAAGTAAATAAGAATGCATTGCAAATACATAAGATTCCAATCTTTCCCATCTAATATTGTAGCTTTAGGAAATCATTTTATTTCATGAAGAATACGATGATAATTGCATAAAAATCTGTACATATAAAAATTAGTTTCCCATTTTTTCCAGGAAAAAAATTCAAGTATAAATTCTACAGTAGTCTCATTTTAATTATAATTAAAGTGTTGGCCATCTCATGTATAAAATTTCTACTTTACATATGTAAATCACAGAACCATTTTTAGACAACCATTACAATTTATAAATGTAGGGTGATTTTACTGAGAAAATGTATTCCTCTATGAGTGGATGTGTCCCTTCTCCCACCAACTAATGACACAGCAATACACACTCATCGAATTTTATTAGTAAGTAACACACTGCTACAAACAATAATTCTCTTCTCCGTGTCCGTGATTATGTGTACATGTGTGAGTTGGTTAGAATGCATCTGCCTTATCTCTAAAACTCAAGAGCAAGATGAGCTAGGCTTAGGCTTTCGCTGAAGGTTGACCATGCCTTTGTGCATCAAGTGATCTGACATATCCTCAGATGCAAGAATTTTTGAACCCCTTCCTCAAAGGCTATGGCCGCATTTGTGGCATCTTTTGCACTTGTTACAATGTAAGGATAGTCGCCGTTCTCCCTGCATAAGCTTCACTTCTTCTATAAACACCTGCAATTCGCTAATGCCAGTCTTAGAAACCAGAATCACAAAAGGAAAGCTCTCGGGTTCTTCCACATCTGCGTAATAGATGAACTCTTTCTTCCAGTTACTTAAGTTCTGGAAGCTTTGTGAATCATTGATACTACAAGTAAACAGACGACTGTCAGAACCTCTGTAAAATAACATCCTCAGTCTTTGGAATCTCTCCTGACCTGCCATGTCACAAACCTTCATGGTAGCAAAATGTCCATCCCTTTCAAATCTTGTTAAAAATTCCACAACTATCGCATGGAACAGCTGAGTATCAAACGTATGAGTTGCATGTCTGTTCATAAACGAACTCCTCCCAACCCCACCGTCTCCAAAGAGAATTACCTTTAAAAATGATGAGTTTCCTGCCACTGTTCATCTGAAGAACTTCAAGAACCCTGAAAATAAAAGGTAGCATAACATTCCTTTTTACCTACTTATTCTTCTGTATGAGACTATGAATATCCGCATTTAGTTGAATTAAAACACAGTCCTAGAGAAAAAGTAATAAGACTGGATATTTACTGAACACATAGCTATGTGTGGGCTACTATACTACTATTATTCTCTAAGACAACTAAAAAGGGCTCACTCTTCTCCTTTCTCACATCACAGCTGTCTGTGAAGTTGGCACTTAAGCCTCAATGTGACATCAATGCTCTTGTAATGAACAGTGAATCTATGATAAGCCCCTCTCTGCTCATAGTAAGTCAAGTACAATTGATTAGAGATGGGTAAGAGATGAAAGACTGCGTGTTTCTGATACAGCAAGATTTATACTTTAGGGAGAACGTTGATGACAAATGTAATGGAAGTTACTGTTGAGAGAGCAGGAAGCTTTATAGTTGTATTTGGGCCAAAAAGAAGAGCCAGTTTTTTGCTGTGCATGTTGGTTCACGCCTGTAATCCCGGCACTTTGGGAGGCCAAGATGGTTGGATCAAGAAATCAGGAGTTCTAGACAAACATGAAAAACATTCTGAAACCCTGTTTCTACTAAAAACACAGAAAATAGTCAGATGTGGTGGTGTGTTATTGTAAACCCAGCTACTCAGGAAGCTGAGGCAAGAGAATCCCTTGCCCCAGGGAAGAGGCGGTTGCAGTGAGCCGAGATCGCACCCCTGTACTCCAGCTTGGGCTACACAGTGAGACTACATCTCAAACCAACAAACAAGCAAACAAAGAAAGCAGGTTTAATCTTTTCACATCGTCCCATAGTCCTTGGAGACTTTCTTTGTTCCTATTAACTCCATTTTCTCTAACCTTTTCTTCATGCTTTATCTCATTAAGTTGACCTTCAGTGATGATATCCTTTCTTCCACTTAATTGATTTGGCTATTGATAATTGTGTATGCTTCATGCAGTCTTTGTAGTGTGTGTTTTTCAACTACATTATGATATTTAAGTTTTTCTCTTAACTCGTTATTCCAGTTGGCAATTTCCCTAACCTTTTTTTGAAGTTCTTAGGTTCCTGGCATTGGGTTACAACATTCTTTTTTAGCTCAGAAGAGTTTGTTATTACCCAACTTTTGAAGCCTACTTCTGCCAATTCCTCAAACTCATTCTCTAGTCAATTTTGTTTTCTTGCTGGTGAGGACTTGTGGTCTTTTGGAGGAAAAGAGGTATTCTTGCTTTTGGAATTTTCAACTATTTTTGTCCTTTGTGCATTTTCATACCTTTGATCTTTGATGTTGGTGACCTTTAATTCGGTTTTTGTTTTGTTTTCTGGAAATCCTTTTAGTAGATGTTGATACTATGCCTTTTTCTTATTAGTTTTCTTTCTATCAATCAGGTCCCTCAGTTGCAGGTGTGCTGGACTACGTTGGGGGTCCACTTCTGACAGTTTTTGCCTGAGTACCACTATCAGACGATACAGAAAAGCAAAGATTGCTGCCTGTTCTTTCCTCTGAAAGCTTCATCCCACAGAAGCACCTGCCAGGTGCCAGCCAGGGTACTCCTGTATGAGGTGTCTGTCGATCCCTGGGGGGAGGAGTCTCCCAGTCAAGAAGCATGGGATTCATAGACCCACTTGATGAGGCAGTCTGTTGGAGATCTTCAGCTGTCTTCAGAACCACAGGCAGGAAGGGTTACGTCTGCTGAATCTGTGCCTCTAGCTGCCCTTTGCCAAAGGTGCTCTGATTCAGGGAGATGGGAGTTCTATGTACAAGCCCCTAACTGGGGCTGCTGCCATTTTTCAGAGATGCCCTGACCAGGCAGGAGGAATCTAGGGAGGCAGTCTGGCTACAGCAGCTTTGATGAGCTGTGGTGACTTCCTAGTGACTTTATTTACACTGTGAAGGGAAAGCCACCTACTCAAGCCTCAGCGTTGGTGGACACCCCTGTCCCCACCAATCTCAAGCATCCCAGGTTAACTTCAGACTACTGGCTGGCAGTGATCATTTCAAGGCAGTGGATTTTAGCTTGCTGGGCTCCTTGGGCGTGACGTTCACTGAACTAGACTGCTTGGCTCCCTGGCTTCACCCCCATTTAAGGGAGTGAACGGTGCCGATTTCTGGCATTTCAGGTGCCACTGGGGCATGGAAACAAACAAACACAGAAACAAACAAACAAATGAAACACTCTTCAAGCTAGGTCACTATCTGCCCAAATGAATTTTAGTTTTATTAAAGTGTACATTTTATGTCCACTTACAATTTTTAACTTTCTACTCTTTTTATATGCCTTGCATGAAAATTTACATTTAGCACTTTCAATTACATGTTATAATGTAACTTTTAGCCATTTTAACTTCAACGCAAAACGTGTTAAGTTTTTGTTTGTTTCTTTGTTTGCTTTTCCTGTAAATGACAGTAACACTAAACCTTTCCCATGGGTACAAGTGAATGATATATTTACAAATTCACCTACTTAACAATTAGCACTTCCGGGAAGCTGGATTTGCTATAAAGATATTTTGAAAAATGTCTGTTTTGTTCTAGATGTCCCCAGACGATAGATAGAAATTTGGAATCCTCTTTATGGAAGAAGACAGTTAGGTTGAGAAAGTCCTATTCATCCCCAGTGTTTCCTCTAGCTTAGTCCCATTGGTCCTTAGAGGAACTGGACAGCAGGCAGGAAATTCTCCAGTTCCAGGAAATATCCAGGAAAAGGTAGATCTTACCAGATGGCTGAATTAAAGTTGTATATTGGATATTCCAGTTGGAATTGGCACAGGGACTGTCAGAATGGAGCTACATGATGAAGAGAGAGCAACAGAATGAGAGAGATAGAGATTGAGAGAGACAGAGAGAGAGAGAGAGAGAGAGAGAAGAGGGAGCCAGTGTTAGGAAGTGAAATACCTAATACTGGTTGCCAGAGGTGGATTCCTGAGGCTTGAGGGTTTTAGAGCCCTGACCTGAGCCTTCCAGTTCCCTTCAGGTCTGTTGTCCTTCTCACAACATTCTCTTGATGGGTTAAATGAGAGAAAAAAAGATGGGGCAGGTGGCCAGAGACTCTCAGGATCCAGGAGTTACCTTAGGATAAACTGCCATTACCCACAGCTTCCTGGGAAGAAAGGGAGCTTGTGCTCCCAACACTGGTTCCAGTTTTCAGCATCAAATGTAAGCATTATGAAAAGAGGAGAGAAACCTGAAGGATGGCTTGACAGTCAACAGAGAGGTTTACTTTGAATCAAACTGAGAGGGGTGTCTGACCAGGTGTAGTCAGAGCCACACTCTGTTAGCGGACTAAGAGTTTTTCCCAATTCAGTCTCAAAGAGTTTATCAGAGGTTTGGACTCTCTCTTTTTCTCTTTTGTTGTGGTCATCTGACAAAGAGAGTTGTGTTTCTGTTTCTGGAGTTGCAGGCATATCCTCCATGTCTGCTTCTAGATTCCCTACCTTAGTGCTCCTGAAGGCAAAGGACTGTACTTCTTATTGGTAGTCAGAAGAGAAGCGATTCCCTTGAAATTCGTGAGGCTGAAAAGAGAGCTTGAAGTTAAAGTGGCACTGTTTGTTCAGGATGAAGGTGCACCTGCTCTATCACTTTCTAGTCAGGTAGGTGAGCAGCTACTAATTTTGTTTTGGTGTTTGGAGCAGTTATATACCTAGAAGTAAATTCTGTTGTCTGCAAATGCAAATCAGAGAACCTGTATGACTCTATCTGATGTATTTGCCATACACAAATGTAGGCTGACATGCATTATAAACCCTGTGATTTTTAAAAATTATTTTATGGTAATTAATAATGATTACTTGGCACTCTCAAAAACAAGGTTAAATTATTTTGTGTATTGAATATTCACATTTTTTAAAGGAATTCTCTAAGCTTCATAGTTTTAAAATTTACTTTTCTAATGTTAAAATGTATGGCATTTTATTAAAAATAAAACTGTAACATAGAATTAAAGTTACTGATATTATACATAACTAAAAGGCTTAAATTATTCTCCTGAAGTTGTGGAAGGTTGTTGTTGTTGTTGTTTTAATTATAGCAGCGTATAAAATCTACAGTAACATCTAACACAGCTCTTTATTTTCTCTCTCAAAAGGAATTGTATTTAATATTTTCTTTGTGAGAGTTTGCTGTTTATGAGAACAGAATTCTTTTTATACAAGTAGAAGCTGTTTCATAATCTTGATTCTATTACACCAGTGAATGCTTATTTTTCACAGAAATGTAACAACTTGAGCAAGAGTGATCAGTTACTAACAGGAGTATTGAATCTCCAGAGAAGAAAAGATTCAGGGCATAGGGATTAGATTTACAGAAATATAGTTTGTTGTTTGTAATGTATGCCAGTTCAGGTAAGATATTTTCATAATTTTATATCAATTATGTTTTCATTTTAAAAAAATGAGGAGTACATTTTATCAAGTTATAAAATGAAAACTGTCCTAAAGTACAATCAATATTCCATTTACATATACATATACACATAGTAAAATGCATTGCAAATGTGTGCAACTTTAATGTATTTCATGTATTCTCAGGTTTTTGTATGCACTTGTTTCATTTTTCTAGTAATCCTTAAGAATAGATATTCTGTCTGATTGATGTTATCTTTCTCCCTCTCTCTCTCTTTTTTTTTTTTTTTTTTTTTTTTTTTTTTTTTTTTTAGATGGAGTGGCCAGGATGGAGTACAGGGGCAGTATTTCGACTGAATTCAAACTCTGCTTCCTGTGTTCAAGCGATTCCTCAGCCATGGCCTCCAAAGAAGCTGGGACTGTGTATATATTCATTCTTTTGTAGAGACTGGGTTTCACCATGTTGGTCAAGATGGTCTCCATCTTCTGACCTTGTGACCTGCACACTTTGGGCTCTCAAAGTGCTATGATTACAGACTTGAGTTACTGTGCCCAGCTGATGTTATCTCTTAATGTTGCTTTTGAAACGTACTGGCTTCCAGGTCATGTCTCACACTATCTAAAAGAGAATTTCTAGAACTTGGAAACGGAATCTATATCCTTAAGGGATCCCAATTATTTGCTTTTCTTGCCAGGTTTCAAAAGGACTTTCATGAGGAACTTAGCATGTATGTATGTTTTGTTTCACTTAAATAAAGGAAAAGATAGTTAGCGATAATGTAAATAAATAATTCACTTAAATTTTTTGGTGATGTTAGCATAAATGAAGAAATGCAATTTTCAGTAAATCTCTCTTAGGGTAGCCTGATTTTTCTTACATCAACCTATTGCACAGTAGTACTAAAGACGTGGATATATTGTCAGAAACACACAACAAAAACATCTGTAGTGTTTTCAGTGTTATTGATGTTGATTTTATGAGTAAAAAGGAGGGCAAATTTATTACAGATGCTGTCATCCAATTAGAATATCTGCAATTCAGGTGTGAGTACAACACTTCAAAATTGCTGATTTATGGATATAGTTAAAATTTAATTACTAGTTAATATCTCAGTGATGTTGATAAATATTAGGTCACATTTATATGAATGATCAACTGAGAAAATTAGCAGATCATTTTAAGTAACTTGTTAAATCACAAATATTTTACTATCAAAACTAAGTTCTATGGTCTGACATTCCTGTAATGAAAATGTTATTTGTATTATTAATATTTACCTTAAAGTGGAAATAAATTGTTCTCTTTACTCTTCCTCCTCTGACCATCTCTGTGCTTTGCTTTTCTTAGCCTTGTCTCACTACATCTGAGATGCTGGGATACTTTTAATAGAGGAGGAGCATATGTTATACAAACATAAACATGATATTTATTTTACATTTAAAAGGATCAAACATAGAACTCACACAAAAAATTGTGTTTTACAAGCTGTAAGTTGAGATTTCAGCTACTTATATACAACACATGATTGGTTTATAATATAACCTGTTTAATTTTAATTAACAAGGTTCTGTATACATTTATATATCTTAAGGCATTAGGCAGTGTGTTTTAGGGTTTAGGAGTTTTTGAATTTGAGAAAACTGAGTCAACACACTTATGTACTATAATAGTACACATTGTGTACTATTCCCTGTAAGTCCCCAGGAGTACCCAAAGATGAAACATAGTAATGTTTCTGTGAAGAGAAATAAATATTCCCTTTAAGGTGAAGGGTACATGAATGTAGACTTAAATGGCTTCTCTCAATTAAGTATATATTACATCAGAAACTGAGTTACCTACCAAACAAAAAAGTCTTACTTAATTGAGCTTTTTGAATTTTAGATAAATTACTTTGAATCTGCCTTAATTACGACTTTGAAAACACAGTACGGAATAAACAGCCCAGGTGAGATACAAAGCATCATAATAGACAGTAAAAATACAAAGAGTTCTGCCGTCAGTTGTAGGGACTATGTGACTTAGATTTGGAGAGTAAATAGCATCTTGCAGTAGAAAACGGTTGCATTGTTAAGTTTAAAAAAAAAAAAAAAAAGTAGCCACTAGTTACAGATTTACTACTGGCATAACTTGGCATTTTAGCAATTATGTGAGATATTCAGTGTGACTTGATAAACCATTAGAGGATCACAAATTAGTAACATCTCACTGGCTATAGCATGGAAAATTTCACAATGGACCACAGTAAGGAAGTATTCAAAATTGCCTGCAGAAAAAGATGTGCGTGCTCTATGTTAGAGAAACTGGCAATGTGGAACATATGTGTTGAGAGAATTACAAGCTCTTTATAAGTTACAATAGGCAGGTATTGGTACTTGGATATTTGAGGCAGTTAAGAGATGTTAACACTGTGTCCCGGGTGTAATTTGATAAGTTGAGGGAATAGTAATACAATTTACTGATAGAAAAAAAGAGAACCTATTTGAGCAGATTGCATTTTAGAAGCATGTGGGACACCAAATAAAAAATTGTAATGGGGAGTTGGATACACACGTCCAAAATTTGGACTCATCTAAAAGGATCCATGTGTTACTATAGATGTAATAATGACAAAAAGTCATAGAAAGGAATGTCCTAGAATGGAAAAATTTAAAAAAAGTGTTAATGTTAACAAGGTAGATAGTATTAAGTTACCCAAAAACAATCCATAGCCTGTAAATAGTTGGTTTAATAGGTATGTAAGAAGAAGACTTGTGTGTGTATGTGTGTGTTTTTTTTTGTTTTGTTTTGTTTTGTTTGTTTTTTTGAGTGAGTCCAGGCTGGAAGGCAGGAGTGCAATCTCAGCTCACTGAAATCTCCACCTCCTGCGTACAAGCAATTCTGTGCATCAGCCTTCTGAGTAGCTGGGATTACCAGGGCCCATCACCACGCCTGGCCAGACTGGATTTGAGAAAAATGACAATTTTTTAAAAAACTGTGGTTATGGTAAAAAGAGATCATTAGCCTTCTTCTAGAGTTCTTACTTGTGTCATCTGCAGTAAAATAAGCCTAACAATTGCACCACAATTAGTTGCCCAAAGATGCCAGGAGACACAAAGTTTTATTGTTGTAGGATTTTAGAAACAAATCATACTATGTATCTGGAAACTCTCTACACACATGCTCTCTCTCTCTCTCACGCACACAAACACACAATTTTCACTCAATAGACATAATAATAAACTCACTGAAAACCTGATGATAAATGACAGTTATTATAAATCTGTAGAACAAAACGATTAAAGGCAAGTGACAAAGTTAAATTTTAAACAACTGAAAATATTAGGTTTTGACAATTAAAATTTTCTAATTGTTCTTTGGTCCGCCATCATAAATTTCAAGCAGGTCAATTAATGTTGTACAATTGACATTAAGAGTTCTTATCAATGATATTTAATTCATGCCATTATAAAAATAGTTTGCAGTCATACATTGTTTACTATGTAACTGCACGTGTTTCCTCTAAAGTAAGGCTAAATCACATCTTAGCCTCATCTCATCCAATAAAGTGATTAAAGTTATACATGTTGGGTTAATGTGAAAAATAGTGGCTGTGGATTAATGTGGGTTTTATGTATGAATTTATTATTCTCCTTATTAAGACAAGCATAAAATGTTTTATTTAATTAACATTAGTCTATTCAATAGGCAGCATTAAACAGATATATATATATATATATATATCAACATCTGCTCTGTACCAAGCGCTGTTTGAGACAGCAGATAACAATATAGGCAACGATAATACTAATCCAAATTGCACATAAAAACCTTTGATACTATTGATAATGTGGCAAATGACATGATTCTCACTTTATTATAATTGTTTTTCTTTTTTTTCTGTGTATTTTCTTTAAATTATACTTTAAGTTCTAGGGTACACATGTACAACATACAGGTTTGTTACATATATATACGTGTATCGTGTTGCTGTGCTGCACCCATCAACTCATCATTTACATTAGGTGTATCTCCTAATGCTATCCCTCTCCACTCCCCATTCCCGGTGTGTGATGTTCCCCTTCCTGTGTCCAAGTGTTCTCATTGTTCAATCCCTACTTATAAGTGAGAACAGTTGGGGTCTGATTTTTTGTCCTTGTGATAGTTTGCAGAGAATGATGGTTTCCAGCTGCATACATGTCCCTACAAATGACATGAACTCATCCTTTTTTATGGCTGCATAGTACTCCATGGTGTATATGTGCAACATTTTTAAAAATCCAGTCTATCACTGGTGGATAGTCTTTCCTATTGTGAACTGTGCCAAAATAAACATATGTGTCCGTGTGTCTTTACAGCAACATGATTTATAATCCTTTGGGTATATACCCAGCAATGGGATGGCTAGGTCAAATGGTATCTCTAGTTCTAGATCCTGGAGGAATCACCACACTGTCTTCCACCGTAGTTGAACTAATTTACACTCCCACCAACAGTGTAAATGTGTTCCTATTTCTCCATCTCCTCTCCAGCACCTGTTGTTTCCTGACTTTTTAATGATCGCCATTCTAACTGGTGTGAGATGGTATTTCATTTTTTTTTGATTTGCATTTCTCTGATGGCCAGTGGTGATGAATATTTTTTCAGGTGTCTGTGGGCTGCATAAATATCTTTTTTTGAGAATGTCTGCTCATATTGTTCATCCAATTTTTAATGTTTTTTTAATTGTAAATTTGTTTGAATTCTTTGTAGGTTCTGGATATTAGCCCGTTGTCAGGGGAGTAGACTGCAAAAATTTCTCCCCATTCTGTAGCTTGCCTGTTTACTTGGATGGTAGATTCTCTTGCTGTACAGAAGCTCTTTAGTTTCATTAGATCTCATTTGTCAATTTTGGCTTTTGTTGACATTACTTTTGGTGTTTTCGACGTGTAGTCCTTGCCTATGCCTGTGTCCTGAATGGTATTGCCTAGGTTTCTTCTAGGGTTTTTATGGATTTATGTCTAACATTTAAGTCTTTAATCAATCTTGAATTAATATTTGTATAAAATGTAAGGAAGGGATTTAGTTTCAGCTTTCTACATATGGCTAGCCCTTTTACCCAACACCATTTATTAAATAGGGAATCCTTGTCCCATTTCTTGTTTTAATCAGGTTTGTAAAGATCAGATGGTTGTAGATGTGTGGTATTATTTCTGAGGGCTCTGTTCTGTTCCATTGGTCTGTATCTCTGTTTTGGTACTAGCATCATGCTATTTTGGTTACTGTAGCCTTGCAGTATAGTTTCAATTGAGGTAGCGTGATGCCTCCATCTTTGTCCTTTTGGCTTAGGATTATCTTGGCAATGTGGACACTTTTTTGGGGTTCCATATGAACTTTAAAGTGGTTTCTTCCAATTCTGTGGAAAAGTCATTGGTAGCTTGATGGGGATGGCATCGAGCTATTTATGACAAACCCACAGGCAATTTCATACTGAATGGGCAAAATCTGGGAGCATTGCCTTTGAAAACTGGCACAAGACAGGGATGCCCTCTCTCACCACTCCTATTCAACATAGCTTTGGAAGTTCTGGCAAGGGCAATCAGGCAGGAGAAAGAAATAAAGGGTACTTAATTAGAAAAAGAGGAAGTAAAATTGTCCCTGTTTGCAGATGATATGATTGTGTATTTAGAAAACCCCATCGTTTCAGCCCAGAATCTCCTTAAGCTGATAAGCAACTTCAGCAAAGTCCCAGGATACAAAATCAATGTGCAAAAATCACAATCTTTCCTATACACCAGTAACAGACAGACAGAGAGGCAAATCATGAGTGAACTCCCATTCACAATTGCTTCAAAGAGAATAAAATACCTAGGAATCCAACTTACAAGGGATGTGAAGGACCTCTTTGAGGAGAACTACAAACTACAGCTCAAGGAAATAAAAGAGGACACAAACAAGTGGAAGAACATTCCCTGCTCATGGATAGGGAGAATCAACGTCCTGAAAATGGCCATNTTTCTTTCTTTCTTTCTTTCTTCTTTCTTTCTTCCTTTTCTTTCTTTCTTTTCTTTCTTTCTCTGTCTCTCTCTGTCTCTCTGCCTCTCTCCTTCTTTCTTCTCTCTCTCTCTCTTCATTTCCTCCTTCCTTTCTTTCTTTCTCTTTCTTTTTTTCCCCCTTGGGTTTTACTCTTGTTGCCAGGGCTGGAGTGTGGTGCTTTCAAACTTGACCCACTACTACTCTCACTGCCCCATGTTCAGGCAATTATCCTGCCTCAGCCTCCTAAGTAGCTGGCATTACACGCATGTGCTATCACACCTGGCTAATTATATATTTTTGGTAGAGACAGGTTTCACCTTATTATCCAGGGTGGTATGGATCTCCTGACCTTGCGAACCACCTGCCTCAGCCTCTCAAAGTGCTGGGATTACAGGTGGTGAGCCATGGCACCCAGCCATGTTAATCATTTGAAAGCTTTTCTCGTCCTGTAACAGTTAGCATGACTTCTCACCAAGTTCACTAAGCCAAGGGATGGAATTACCTAAATTATAACAGTTGTCCAGAGTAAAAGCTGTATTGCTCAGAAATCTTATTTTTTTATAATCAGAAAATATAAAACAGGGGAAAATATTTTAAAAGCCGATTTTATTCTATGAGTTCTTCATCTTTAATGTTTGATAGTTCTATTTATTTTGAGGTAAAGAACATTGAAATATTTTAATAGAAATTCTAAAATATTAAAAGCAATATGCACAATTTTCATATATCAAAATGTGTGACATGGTAGATTGTAATTTTTGAGCTGGGGGCACTTTTGTGGTAGAATTTAAGTGATGCTTCTGAAACTTGGCCACATCGAATTCCAGTGAAGTACATATTATCAGAACGCACAGTACTTCGAAGTGCCATTGAACCAAGATTTCTGACTGCTTTGGTAACCAGTCACAATTTTCCTTGAAAGCAGTAGGTCCCCTGGTTTATTTCTATATTATCTTAAAACTTTTGTTGTTAGATGTATGGTTTGCTGAAGATATAAGTGCATTCTGATTTTAAATAATTCATATAATTTTTTTCATTCGATGCAGTATCTCCATGCCCATTGTGGGAAACAATGGGATATGAAATGTGGTGCATAGCATGAGGGACAGCAATTCGTTTGTTCAAACTGGTTACAATATACTATGTATTTATCTTTTTAGAGTATAATAAGCATTAGCATCGACCACTATGAATGCAAAAATGCAATCTACGTTAGTCAAGACCTACAAAGACACTATCAGGACTACTGGTATTGGGACCTTGTAATCCAACTATGTTATGGGCTTTCCTATTTGGCCCTATTGTTATTTGCAGTCTATGTTTCCCTTCTGGCCTAGACTTAGATTTTGGAATTTCTGTTTCTTAGAGAGTACAAGAGAAATAAGTGTAGATTAATCTTATCTCTGCATTACTGCTGCACCTCTACAAGGTCGCCACTTCAAGTGAACACATCATAATGTCATCTCCCAATCATCTTTGAGAGGATTCTTCAAATGGGAATCAATATGTCTTCCTTTCATGTATTCTTAAACTTTTACTACAATGCGGATGCCAGGATGTGACTCAGTCCATTGAAAGCCCACGTGTCACATACTGACATCTGTTTGAAAGTCCAGTTTTCTCTTGTTCACATGGCCAGGGCATTGATTACTATTTACTACTCATAAATTCAAACAATTGCCTTTATAAAATAATGGTGTAGTGTTTTTAATCCATAAGTAGAAAAAGAGCATGACGTTCAATCACTGAGCTAATTTGCTCCTTCCATCTTCAATTGTTTTTTTCATTTCACAGGTCTCTCTGAAAGCCTGCCAACAGGACATTGTTCATCCACCTTGAAACTGCCATTCATCAACCAAGCAGGCTGTTATTGTCATTAGGGAGCTCTTCAAAGGGCACTGCCCATGTGATAGTGTGATCCAGTAATTCCTGAGATGGTTCCAAACTCGATGCTAGAAATCACCAGGCGACCTGCTCTTGAACAGGATGAGCATTTTCTTGCAATTCCCTGGTAACATTTTCCACTATACAGCCAATTGTTAAATGTCATTTTGGAAGTTTTCTGAGCACTTATCTTTAGGCTGTTTCCCTAATTTGCCCAACACATTATAGGTGTTGCAAGTTTTACAATTATTTTATGGGCTTCAGTCAAAGAAGCAGTCTCAACGCCAAGGCAAGACAGATTAATAATTATCTTTCCAATGGGGTATATTGTTTCGTGGCATCCAGGAGTGCCCTGGACCACAATTTCCAACGAATGCTGAAGAGGGGCATGCGTGGGTTTTCTGCCACGGCCTCATTCTGCCAACGAACATGTTGCAAGTACTTCTAAAATCAGAATTTCAATCACGAAGGCCTGTGGCATAGAGAGAAAGAGCTTTTCGACATTCAGAAATGGACAGCTTTTGTGAAACTTCTTATTTGAATACACTACCATTTATTGCTTTTTAAATGGATACATTATAATTTTACATATTTACAAAGTAAAAGTATTATTTTGATACATGCACCCAATGAGCCATGACCACATTTTTAAATGGCATATTGGTAATTGGTATATTAATCATTTCAGTCATATATGACATATTTGTTTAAACAACTTTTGAAATCTAAAATTCTAGTTATTTTGAAATTTATAATACATTATTTATACCTGTAATCTCCCTTCTACACAATCAAACTTTAGAACCTATTCCTTCTAACCATATGCTTTACCCATTAACTAAGGGACATATTGGTTTGCTCAGCGTCTTTCACAGCCTATAACAATCTGTCATTCTTTTCTCTGCCTCTGTAGGATCAACTTTGTTGTTTCTCACATATAAGTAAAATCTTGCAATCCTTGTCCTTTATATTTCCTGGCAATTTCATTTAACATAATGTCCCTTAATGAAGCCTTTCTTTTCTCAATTGTGTTTGGTTAAGGTATTGAGGTTTTTATACAACTATATGCAAATAAGTTGAAACAAATACCAAAAGCTACTGGATACAATGATAAATATATGTATATTTTATACTCCTAATTTTCAAAGTACTCAATTTACTATTTAATTTTTACTATGATTGCTTATCTCACACATGGGCTATTATAACTGAGTTCACAGAAAAGTTGTCAGAATAGAGAGGTAAAATAATAACATACACTAGAGGTTATGTAATATAGTAAAGTTTGATCAAGTAAGCAGGACTAAAGGTGAATGAGTCCTCTGCCACGAGTAACTCTGGGGGAATAAGTTACTTAGACTTTGTCGGATTCCGTATCTTCTTTTGAGAATAATGCATTTTCCATGTTATGTAAGGTTATTTACATGATGAAATCAGAATTATTAACACTCAATAAATATACCTGTTAACTCTAGTTGTGGAAGGAAGGGGAGTATAGTCAGACTCTCCGAAAGTCAAAACATGATTGTAGACATAGAGCAAAATACAGTTGGTTTCCAAGGATCTAAGAGGTTTCTGTATGATTTTCCTTGTGTCTTAAGTTTGTGAGGAAGAAATAAACAACACCCAGTTTCTGCCCTGGAGAAGCTCATTGAATAGAAAAAGGAGCAAGGCAGATATGCGTGCCACAGTACGCTGCTGAGACAACATAAAGCACAAGCAACCAACTCCAAAGGTACGATACCTACTTTGAAATTTTATATTCTGTCTGTTTCATTTGCTTCCTGCTGTTGCGATTAACCATATCTATGTGTGTTAAATCCAACACCCTAGGTGTAACACGGGCTATAGTGCCAGAACTTCCATTCCAATTGTTCTTCCAATAGTGGCTGTTAACCAAACATTGGTGAACATTCCATATGAAGATTCTACTAAAATTAAAGCTACCCTGACTGCGATGTTTATATGATATAATTTACGGGGTCTAGGAAACAGAATCACAGAAAGTGTGATTTGTAATTTCTATAAATGATAAGTGCTGAGACACCAGTAGCTGAAAGACAAACTATTTCTGCCTGCTGAAAGGAAAAAAAAATGAAGAAATTGCAGGAAAACCATTTACTACTTTTAAGCTCTTCTGATTTTTAAATTTAGTTTCTATCAATGTCTATAGAAAAAAGTAAAATAATAGTAGTAATAATAATAATAATAATAACAATAATAATAATAACAAAGAGCTTGAGTAGAAAGAACACCAAAATATAGGAATTTCATATTCACCTATTTGGAGGTAAATCTTAAATAGTGGATCTACCAGTATAAGCTAACATTTTTACCGCTTTATTTTCAAATGAATACTTTTCATAGGCAGTGTGATGATAATTCTTAACTAATATTTTTACAAGTTCATACGGCTTAATTTGAAGAACAATTTGTTTCTTTAACAGTAAAAGCTCTCGTTTGAGAAAAATACATAGAGAATTTTTTTTAAAAGCATGGCTATGAAACACAGATAATATAAATATGTCAGTCATAGTATCTCAGAGATTTTAGCCCTATTATGAAAATGTACTCCTCAAATAATTCTTTTAAAGTACAAAAATCTCAGAGAGAAAAACAGTAGCTGCTCAACAGTAGAATCCTAAAACAAAGTAAAAGTAATTAATAATTAGAATTTACTACACGGTTTTGCTTCTCATCTTTGAAAAACCATTGTCTAGAGTTTTTCCTATGCATTCAATTGCAAGAATACTATTTCCGGTGGAAATGTATATATATATATATATATATATGAAATATATTTATGTACATTATATTTTATACAATTGTATAGTATATAATATGATATACTATATATTCCTATGTGATATACAATATAATAATTTATTATATAATATATAACATACCAAGTAATGAAATTGCTGAGTTCAGGGTATTTCTTGTTCTAAATATCTGATGAATTACTACACACTTTTCCACAATGTCTGTACTGATGTACACTGCAAACAACAGGTAAAAATATTCCTGTGACTCCATTAACTCACTGCCATCTGTTGTTTCCTGGGTTTCTAGTAATCTCCATTTTCACTGGCCTCAGATGATATCTCATTGTGGTTTTGGTTTGCATTTCTCTAATAATTAGTGATGTTGACCTTTTTGAGATGAACGTTCGCTAAAATAAAAGACCCATAACTCTTTTCTTACCCCAATGTGGCCGCTTTATATCTGCTAATCAGCATCCGTTTCACATGTGTTTTAACACTATCCTGCCAAAGAAAATGTATTATGTGCTCAACTTATTGGATAGAGAAAATGACACGATGTTAGAGGAGCAGAAAGTTAGAGAAAAATGAGATCTTTTATAAAATTTCGGCAATTTTTCTTTTGAGACAGACTTTCACTCTTGCCATGCAAGCTGCAATGCAATGGTGCAATCTCGACTGACTGCAACCCCTACCTCTTGGGTTCAAGCAATTCTACTGTCTCAGTCTCCCAAATAGCTGAGATTACAGGTGCCCAGCACCATGCCCCGCCGACTTTTTTATTATTGTCGCATCACATCTAGAGCTAAGCATATCAGAAAAATGAAAATCTGACCACAGTGACATACAAATTTATGTTGAATAGAATGGCCTGTAATCATGAAGAAATGACAGATGTTAGTGAATGTATGGAAAATTTGGGAACCTCATCCAATTGCTAACGGGAAGATGAAAGAGGGAGTTTATTTAGAGAACAGTCTAGTAGTTTCACAAATAATTGTATGTACATTCAGCATATTGCCCAAAAATTAAGGTGTATTTACACCAATTTGTATAAGAATGTTTGTAGTTGCATTATTCACAATACAAATGTTTCCATCAACTCCTGATGTGCAGGTGGACCTAGACAAATGCTACCCTTGCAATGCATTTGCCTCATACATTCACTTTCTATGTCTCTGATATAATTGATGCAAATCCACATATTCTATAATGAAAACACCAAGATAAAGAGTTTGGACAAAATCCTGAAACTTTTTTACCTCAGTATGCTTGACTTAAAAATAAGACAGCATAGCAAGCCCATTGCAGAAATCTCAAGCTTAGGAAACCCCAGTGTTTTAAAGAGAGTGTGTACGTTAAAATGACTAAAGTGATAGTTTGTGAGTTATCTCTCAAGATGTCTTAATGCCATGTCCTCTTCTGGGAGGGTCCTGAGGTCAGTTCTTTATTCTCACCCTGGATGTTGCACCAGGTGTTCTGTAGCAACAGCCCCTCCTTGGCAGGTCCAGAAAAGGAGTCTTCATCCTCATAGTGGACGCGACTCCAGGTGTCCCAAAGCCACTGCCACTCTTGGGCGGGTCCTGAGATGAAGTAGGCTTCGTCTTCCTCATAAATGTGGCCACAGGTGTCACAAGGTACCCTGAAAACATGGCCTCTCCTGGGTGTGTCCTGAGGAGAAGGAAGCTCTGTCCGAGGCACTGTGAGGAGACCCTGCTCCTCAGACAGCTGGTTTGTGAAATCAGTGCGTGGGCTCCGTGCACCTGCTGGTGGTAGCCATGGAAAATCTTTGAAATTCAGGGTGTATTAATCCAGACGATACTTTCAGGAAGTGGAAGTGAAATAGAGGCAACCTTCCCATGCCTTCAATGGAGATAAAAAGAAGCAAAGACGAGGTCAATAGACAAAACTCAGTTGATTTTTTCTATATCAGCAATACTGCACAGAGATAATAGGAATTTGAAATATTAAAACACCATTTACAATACTACCCACAAAATCGAATTCATTAAGTATAAGGGTAACAAGATATGCAAACTTCTCTCAGAACACAATGAGTCACCTCTGAGGGAAATCAAAAGAAATATGAGTAGACGCGCAGACAGGCTAGGCACAGTGGAAGTTGCCTGTAATCACAGCAGTTTGGAAGGCTTTGGCAGGCAGGTCACTTGAGCCCATGAGTTGGAGACCAGCCTGGGGAACATGGTGAAACCTCATCTCTACCAAAAATACAGAAACAATAAGCTGGGGTTGGTGGTGCATCCCTGTGGTCCCAGTTACTTGGGGCATTGAAATGGAAGAATCTCAGTGAGCTGAGATCGTGCCTTGGCACTCCAACGTGAGTGAAAAAGCAAGATCTTTCTCAATAAATAAATACAGGAAGAGACCTTTCTTGTTCTTGAGAAGTACATTTATTATTATTTCAGGCATATTCCAAGCAAATTCAAGGCAAATAAATCAACAAACTCTTCCTAAACCTAGAATAGATGAAATAAGCCTGAAGAATAATAAAGCTAAAGGACTTCCTCACATGGATATGAATACCTGCAGTAAAGCTAGCTCAAGAAACAAGCATGTGGCATGGATAATTTAATAGACAATTGGATAAGTGGAACAGAATAGCCCCAAAACAGACACAAGCCAACTGATTATTCCTCATTTTCTGTGGATTTATCTGCCTAGGATCTTTGATGCTGATGGCCTTTGGATTGGGTTGTGTGTGTGTGTGTGTGTGTGTGTGTGTGTGTCCTTTCTGTTGATGTTGATGTGACTGCTTTCTGTTTGTTAGTTTTTCATCTGACAGTCAGGCATCGGTTATGTAGGTCTGCTGGAGTTTGCTGGAGGTCTCCTTCAGATGCTGTTTGCCTGGGTATCACCATCTGAGATGGTGAAACAGCCAGAATTGGAAGATTTTCCCACAGTGGTAGCTGACTTTTCCAGCCAGAGCTCTCCTGTGTGAAGTTTCTGTTGACCCCTGCTGGCAGGTGACTCTTAGTCATAAGGGACAGGGGTCAGGCGCACACTTGAAAAGACAGTGTGTCCTTGGGCACTGTTCTAGCAGATACTCTGTTCTCTTCAGAGCAGGCAGGCAGGAATGTTTACGTTTGCTGAAGTTGCACTCACAGCCATACCTTTTCCCAGGTGGTGTGTCCCAGGGAGATGGGAGTTTTACGTATAAGCCCTTGACTGGGGCTGCTGCCTTTCTTTCAGAGATGCCCTACTTAGTGAGGAGGAATCTAGAGTCCATCTGGCTATAGATAGTTTGCGTATTTCTGTGAGTTCCATGCAGTCCAAACTTCCTGGCAGCTTTCTTAACACTGTGAGGGGAAACCCTTATACTCAAGTCTCAGTAATGATTGTCGACCCTCTCCCCAGCAAGCTTGATCGTTTCAAGTGGACTTTAGAATTCTCTGCAGGTAGTGAGAATTTGAAGCACTGGATCTCTGCTTGCTGTGCTCCATGGGAGTGGGACCTGATGAGTCACACCACTTGACTCCCTGGCTTCAGACCGCTTTCCATGGGTGTGAATGGTTCTGTGTCACTGGGGTTCCACGCGCCATTGGGGTACAAAAATATTTTTTGCAGCTAGCTCAGCATCTGCCAAGCGGCCACCCAGTTTTGTGCTTGAAAACCCTGGCTGTGGTTGTGTAGGCACACTAGGCCATCTCCTGGTGTGTGGGCTGCAAAAACCGTGGGAAAGGTGTAGGAAGTGGGCTTGACAGCACAGCCGCTGATGGCTTTCCTTGCCTAGCGGGGGGAGAATTTCACAACCTCTTGCACTTCCTTGGTGAAGCAACACTCAACAACCTGCTTCTGCTTACCTGTTGTGGCCTGCACTCAATGTCTAACCGGTCCCAATGAGATGAACTGGGTACCTCAGGTGGAAATGCAGAAAACAACGGTCTTTTGTGTTGGTCTCTCTGGGAGCTGCATACCAGAGCTGTTCTTTTTCAGCCATCTTGTCAGATGCCCACCATCTTTTATTCTTATTTAGAGGGCACTGTTAAAATTACCAGAAGTTTCACTTGTAATGTCTAAAAGGAAAAACGAAACTAAGAGTGAGAAATCTTTTACTAGTCTGTCTCCAAATGTCAATCAATGCAGTGCCGTGTGAAAGATGAAGAAAAACTAACACACCAAAAACATGTGATTTCACATTTCCGCTCACTTTTGTAAAAGAGATTTCAGGAGGAAAACCTCCAGAGTTCTATTCTGTATCAAGTATAAAGCATTGCAAAATGTGTACTGAAATTGAAATCAAAGTTTTTCTTTTTCAATTCCCACAGAAACTGTTTTGTACTCTAGAATTTCCTCTTGCTGCTTTTACATCTGTAGGGGTTCCGTCACGATGGTGGGGAAAATTATCAGATGCAAACCTTCTTGGAACTGCTGGGGGATTGCCATAAGCCCCAGTAATAAACTTGACTGAAGGCAGACTTTTCCCTTTAGTTAAATAAATTAGAGTACAAACAAAGGATGTCGGGTGTTTACCTAACTAGGGTACTCACCCCTGTGGTCCTAAGACTAACATCTGACTTTCCACAGATGCTTAATTCCTTTCTCATTGGGAAGTCTACACTGTCAATTACACTTTAGTGGTGTTGACTCAAGCCTTTGTATGTTCATCTTTACTGAATAAATGCAAGTCTCACTAGCTGCTCAGGGCCACAGTCAAAACTGTTTACTACACTCTGGTGGAGTCTGTAAGCAGCCCAGATGCTAAGCTAGACTGGCAAAGCAGAATATCTGTGTGTGAGTGTACTTTACTCGTCCATCAATGAGTCAGGGTCTGTGGGACCGAAACCCTTAGGCATTTGTAAAGGAATCACTGGGATGAA
>NW_016804025.1:44451-60715 GCF_001698545.2 Rhinopithecus bieti
AAAAAAAAGACATTCTAGTGCACATAAATTGGTAATCTCATTGTGGTTTAGATATTCATTTACCTAATAGCTAGTGACATTGAACATATTTTTATGTGCTTATATGCATTTAATTTGCCAATGGTTTCCTGAGAATGACAGGGAGTGCACAGAAAACATAGGAAAAAAATAGATAAATTGAATTGCATTAAAACAATACTTTCATGCTTCAAAGGACACTATTGTAATAGTCAATAGAAAATCAATAGCATAAGACCAAATATTTTCAAGTCATATATAACAATAAGGGTATAGTATCCAGGATATAGAAGCAATTCTTACAACTCAAGAGCAAAAACAAAAACAATCCAATTAGAAAAATAGATAAATTGAAAATACTTTTTTTCCAAAGACCCACAAAAACACGTAAAAAGTAGCTCAACATCACTACCTCAGGGAAATGCAAATCAAAGCCACAGTAAGACACACCTGCACACCAATTATAATTATTATTATTTAAAAACCATAAACTGACAAGGTTTGACATGGAAAAGGAGAAACAAAAAAGGTAAAATAGTTCAACTGCTGTGGAAAATAGTTTGGTTTTTCTGCAAAAACTAAGCAGAATTATCATATAAACCAGCAAATCCAATCCCAGGTACATACACAAAACAATGTAAAGCAGGTATTCAAAAAAAGTGTACACATATATTAATAGCAGAATTATGCATAATGACTTAAATGTGGAAGCAAAACAGATGTCCACCAACAAATAACAGGAAAACAAAATGTAGTATATGCATACAAAGGCCTAATATTTAGCCATAAAAGGATTGAGACACTCATTCTACAATGTGAAGATACTACAAAACCATTGTGATTAAAGAAGGTAAACACAAAATTCACATACTATATGATTTTATTTATACAAATATCCAGAATAAATAATTTTTTGGGAAAGAGAGTGGATTGCTAATTATCAGGGGTCAGAAAGAGGACAGATTGGGTCCGTAACAGGTATTGATTTTCTTTTTGTGATGATGAAAATAATTTGGAATTAAGAGGTGGTAGAACGTGCACATTCCTGTGTCACTGAATTATCCATGAAAATACAGATAACATATCATGGGAATTATACCTCAATAAAAAATATCTTATCCCCACTCTTCCATCAGCAGGCTGAACTCTCTTTCCATGGCATCCCATTAGTCTGGGGTTCATGTCTCTCCACAGTTCAGAACTGCCTGGGGCCCGGGCAGGAAAATTCTGGACACATACTCCAGTCATTGTGTTCTCCAGCTCCCAGACAACTTACCAGCAGAAGGTAGTTGAGTTACTGGCAGCAAATATATATGGGTCTTTAGCAATGTCAATTCTTGCCTCCTCAGGTGAAATAATTCAACTCATCGGCATAAAGAAGAAAAATAATGCCAAGGCAAGTTTCACAACAGGAGTGGACATTTATTAAAAAGCTTTAGAACAGGAAAGAATGAAAAGTGCACTGGGATGAGATCCCAATGTGTGACTTGAAGAACAAGTGTGGCCATTAACCTTCATTCTGGGACTTTATATGCTGGTCTACCTCCAGCATCTGGTGCACCCATTTCCATGATTCCTCCCTTAGTGTGGGCTGCCCAAAGGCAGAGTGCCCTCCTTACCCTTTGGAAGTGAGAATAAGAAGTGTGTTTAAGCATATATATGCATAACTATCTGAAGCTTCCTCCCTTTTTTTTTGCTGGAATGACCCCAGAATGTCATACTCTGTCATTTAATCTCTTAATGTGCACACCTGGGCTCACTCACCCAGTAGGTGAGGTTTTATTGGAAACCCTTTTTCCTCCTCCCTGGAATGTGAGCTTAATTAACATGGTAATGTTACCAGGTGTGTATCAGTAGACACTTGTCTATCCCTGGCTCCAGCTGCTAAATTATTATTTTTAGAGAGGCAATATGAAAACTGTCCAACCAACATCTAATGTCCCGGCATTCCTGGTATGTGGATGGGGAAAACCCTCTTCTGCCCTACTCATGCCTGTTTAACTACCCAAAACCGACCCCCTGGCCATTTCCAGCTCCAGGTCACTCTTTCTCTGCTGCCTTTCCAGTGATCACTGATGTCTCCTCAGGGTTTACAAGGTGTTCCGTATCTTGCTCTATTTTAATTCACACCTCAGCACATAATATCCGTGGGTTGTTCCATTTCAATAAAGGGAAATTAACATTTTCTGAGCACCACCATGTACAGGTGTCTTGCTCAGGTGAACTCACAGCAACCCTGCAAGGTATGGGTGCTCACACATGTAGAGAAAAAGGCCAGGATCAGGTGATTGAGTGGCTCACTTTCAATCACACAGCTTCTAAGTACTGTGTCCAAGTACTTTTGGGGACCAGGAGTCCCCAAATGCCCATACACAGAAGAAGGGTGTACAAGCTACGGCATATCCACCCCATGGCATGTGGTTCAGCGTGAAAATGAATGGACTATTGATGCACTCAGAGCAGAGTGACTCTTAAAGTAGTTCCACTGAATAAAGAAACCAGATCAAAACGATGCACAAAGACCCAAGTACATACTGTATTTACATGCAACTCCATAAAACACCACTATTTGTTAGTGAAAGAAACAGATCTGGGATCCCACGGTGGCCAGGGAGAGGTCGTCATTGCTGGGAGGAGGGTACCTTTTCTTAAACTTCATCAAACTTGTGGACTTGCAGTGAATGGAACACTCACAGGGAAAAAAAAAACCATCAGTTATTCTATCTACACATGTACAATTTACCATATGCCAATCACATGTCAATGAAGCTGTTTTAAATATGGAATAATGATCCTAACATAAGAGTAAGGATTGGCAGGAGGCACAAAGGTTAGAGGAGCAGGAGGAAGGATTAGGACCACCGTGTGGAGAGACTAAGCAAGCCTCAGAGGTCATGTTGTCTGTGGCAGCCTCTGTCTTGTCACAGTTTCAGTGGTGAATGGAAAAGTGAGCCCATCTGCATGGTGTGGGTTATGTCACAATGTAAGTGTTTCAGCAAGCAGAGGATGTGAATTCTGGGACTGCTCCCTCTCCTCTTATATGTCCCCTATAATTATAGTATCACCGAGCACCTGACTTCAGGCAACGTTGTCTCAGCTGTCAGAAAAGGTAGACCCCATGTCCTGGCTACCTGATTTTGGGTGCCTCTAATGGAGATAGGACTTCAGAGAGGCATGGAACCCATGTGTGGCACAACCAAGACTATAAAGCACAGAAGTAGACACAGCATTCAGCCCAGACATCCCAGGCCATGTGAACCAGGCTCACAGACCTCAGTCTCCCTTTGTGAGAACAGAACCATCACAAGCATCAGTATAAACAGATTTCCCAGGCCTTCAGAGACCAAAGGAAATTTGAATTCTGCTGACTTCAAATTGTGCTTTCATTCTGGACCTCCAGTGCCAGAGACTGTAGTCAGAGTCTGCAGCTGGCTTCCACAGCCTCTGTGTGTGGGAGGATGTGTAACACATGACCTCAGTCTTGGTTTGTGTCTGGCTCACAGAGAACTTGGCAACCCGCCCTTAATGATCACCACTTTTGCCTCTAAGTAAGGTTTACCAAGATGTCTCCGTGGTGTAAGCTGCCGCTACCTTCCATGCTGTTGGACTTTCCAGAGACAATTTCAGGAGACCTGTCCCTTTCAAAGACAAGCTACTGTTGTTGTGCTCAGCTCTGGGTTTTCATTTTGGAAAGCTGTGGCCTGAGAAGGCAGGTTCTTTTCTTTTCCTAACGTGTGAGGCTGTATAATGTTAGTTAAATTGGCCTGAGCCCAGACACAAAACAGGCCTGAGGGAAAGGCTCACACAAAAGAATGATCAGCTAACACAGTACCCAGCTGTCCCTCCCGACATTTAGAGGTCAAAGTGACCTTCCTGTCCACGTGTCTGTTTTCTACTATTTCCTCTTTCATGCAGAAGCTTACCTGCCCTATGATGTACAGGCAGTAATATTCAAGAGGACATTCTGGTTCCATCACAGTAGAGAAATGGGTTGCATCTTCTCTCTTCAAGACAAAGGGAAAGGAAAAGTCCGTGGGCACAAAGTCTACAGTTGTGTGGTCAGGTTGTAAGTGGAGGAAGAGCATCTCCATGCTAAGGTGGCAGCAGGGCAACCGAAGGTGAAGATTTCTGCAGAGGAAACAAGGAAACTTAGGGATTCCTAGAGGAGATCACCTTTCCCGTGTGTAGTCCCCTGTCATAAAGGCCAGATCCTCTTGTCGCAGTGTGAAATGATCCTGTGACTAACCCCATTTCAGCCGTACTACTAATTGCACAGGTAAACATGAGTGTCCAACAGTTTGAAAAAAAAGCAAACAATAAAAGACAGTTATGACAAAGCTGACAACTTGTCTGTCACCAGAGAAATGAGTTTTTAAGTTCTTTACTCCTCCTGGCACCATAAACTCTGTGCAAGGAAATTTCAGAACCCATGCTCACTACAATCCCAGAGAAAAATAAAATGCTGCATGGATAGACAGTAACAAAATTTAGGAAGATGATAGGAAAATTCAGAGATTAGGAAAGAGAGCTTGAAATTTCCTTACAACATTTAACTCTCAAAAAATGGAAGACAGAATCTAAAAAATATTTCAAAACCCCATACAATTAAAAAATTTTACCATAAGAAAAACGGATAGTGCTTTCAGAGACTGGTCCTGGAGTCGCAGTAGTGAAATAGCATTTCACATTTGAAAACCCAGGCAGACAATTATAAAACCTATGGGAATGACAGTTCCACTCCAGACCTAGAGAGATGTCGGTTGGATGGGAAGAGGAAGAAGAAAGGTGTCCAGAAGTGACTTTTCAGATGGGAAGTTAGAAATGCTGGAAGATTTTAAGAATGTGATAAAAGGAGATAATTATTTTTAAATAGAAAGAATGAAGAAAATGCAATTAGAAACTCCAGGAAAACAGAAAGCTAAAGAAAAAATATGTATACACCCATAGAATACGAAGAAATGCAGGTGAATTCACAGTACCAATATAATCCCTACAAGAGGAAACTCACAATATTCTGCTGTATTGGTTCGAAAAAATATATATTTAAATATATACACTCCACAGCTACTTACAGCTTCATTGATAACTAAGAAATAAACTAAAATCATGATATGGCTACTATTGGCAGATGGTGGAGGAAAGATGGGGAATTGAAGGTCAGACTTCCTCTGTTGCACCTGGTGTTAACAGGGAATTCAGGCGACTAGGGCGAGGTGTACATGGTGGCAACTCTTTCTATGTCACTCTTGCTGCACTGCTGTATTCTTCAGTCATGAGCATATGTTTTATTTTCAAAATATTTTATTTATTGATTTTATTTTGAAAATAAAATATATGCAAAATAATCTCTGGTATCAGAGACTCTAGGAAGAGTCTCTCTTCCAGTTGTACTGGTTCTAAGTCGAAGTAAACATCACAGATTCCAGCAGAAAATCCTGGCTCTACCCACGCTTCCACTCCTTCTAACTACACCCAGTAATCACCGCATCCAGCTCAGAAACTCGATTTGTCCAAAGCAGATCCACCTGTAGGCGTCACCAAGGGTATCAGTAGACAGAGACACAGTGGTGTCTGCAGTGTCCATCATGAAGTCCAGTCCCTAAACGTAGACCAACTGGCCAGTCTGGAAAGAAACTTCTTTGGAGAATGGCAGTGCTAGGGGCATCAGCCACAATTCAGGTGCAGCCATAGAGGGGTCCAGAGTGTTACTTCAAGCAGCCAGAAGGCAAGGAAAGGGCCAGAAAAGATGAGGAAGAGGGTGGAAACATCATGGCCAGGCCCCTACTGGTACATTTTGCCATGCTGCAGTGACCAGGGGGACACAAAGAACACCTTATTTTGGTGGGCAGAGACTCTCTCAGACCAGAGCAGTAGGACCTGGAAAGAAGCAGAAGCCAAGCTTAGGAATGTGGGTTCCTATTTCAGCTTGGCCACTGGTGGCTCTGGGACCCAGGATATCACAAATTGCAATGTCTTTACCATTTTTCCTGTGTCTGTAAAGACTTGGTTCAGGCTCTGATTGACTTGGCCCCCTTGAGGCACTTAATAAAGCCTGTTATTAGTAACACATAATACGTTAGCAGTTTATTTACAATGACGTTCAATAAAGTTTTGTTGTCCTGTATTGAAAATAAGAAAACAATGAACAAGAGCACAATAATTATGTGAATAAATGATGATTGATCCTGAGGAACTATCAGGCAGCAGTTGATAACAAATATTGGTGCTTCATGCATGCTCACTGTGTCTCAATGGTATTCTGAGGCTTTGGATAAGCACCCCCACTTAACCTTTGCAACAATCCCCATGGCAGGTGCTGGCACCATCTGTTTTATAGGTGAGAGGTCACAGGAATATACCTAGGTTCACACACCTGGGCAGTGCATGATCTAAATATAAGCAGGCACAAGAGGTGTCAAGAAAGATGCTAATGTCATAATGGTAAGTGGAAAGGAGGAACAAATGCACACATGCTGTGAAGCCCTGACAAGAAGTAGGTCAGCCCAACGAGGAGACCAGATCCAGTTGGCCAGCTGCACATTTTTTTATCCTTAAAGGATCCTCCTCATGAAAGGAAGATCACAGAATACAGGGAGAGTGCTCAAAAAAGCACTGTACCAGAAGCATGATAAAAGCAAATCAAACAAAATAATAAAGATAAATACACAACAATGACAGCTGCGTTTGTCTTTAGGTGACAGGCCTGTGTGTCTTTTTCTAAGTCTGTTGTCTCCATTCTCCAAAATAGACACAAATTCACGTGATGAGTCGGGCTGCAGGAGCAAGGGTATGATCAGAGGAAGCTGTTCCCCAATCCTCTCCCCTGATGTGGGCTCCTTGCTGGTGGCTTCCCTGTCCCTGGGGTATGACCTGATCCCAGTGACAGGGCCCTGTCAGCCCTACACCCATTCAATGCCCTAGTCCCTACTAGAGGGTAGAGGGGAACTGAACAGATGAGATAATCCCATGGCCCATGGGATGATAGTACCTGGCAGTCCGTGACTTTCAAATGGTCTTGTCTCCAGGAAAGCCCAAGGCCAAGCCCAGTGGCTCCCATGGTCCTTGAAGGGTCTCTTTGGACTGTGAAGGCCCATTTTATTCACGTCCTTCTAAAAGAGAAAAGAATGGGAGGAGAGGTTATGCGGGACTCTGAGGCCTAGACTTCTTCCCAGGAGGAAAAGCAGGCCTCCTGGCCGAAAAGTGCTGACATCACAGGGTTACCCCAATATTCTTTGTCTATGTCTTCTACTGTCTTTGATCTGAACAGTAATTACTAACCCGGTTCATTCCAAATCTTAGTGCCTGAGTTGACTCTCAAATCACCTCACCAAGCAATCCTCTGATGACACAAAGCCATTTTCTTCAAACAAAGTCCTGACCCTGCCAGACAGTGACCTTGAAAGGCAGAGGGGCAAACTTAACTCCAGTTGGACCAGTCCTGATCCTCACACCCTCATTTTCAGTAACCTCACTGCCAGCTGATTGAAAGGGATAGGGAAGGGACTGGAGGAAGAAAGAAATCCTTGCAATTCAGTTTTCTCTGTAATAGATGTTTAAATTATATGTTTAATAAAACAAGATGTGTGAGTACCTAAATAGAAAATTTACCATGCACCAGGTGCAGTGGCCCATGCCTGTAATCCCATCACTGTGGGAGGTTGACACAGGCAGATAACCAGATGTGGTGACACGCACCTGTAGTTCCAGCTACTTGGGCGGCTGAGGCAGTAGAATGGCATGGACTAGGAGGCGGAGCTTGTGGTGAGCCAAAAGCACACCGCTGAACTCCACCTGTGCAACAGAACAAGACTGTCTCACAACAAAACACAACAAAACAAAATGCACCTTTAAAAATTAATACAATTTTTTTGTGGGGCTGTTCCAAGATGGCTGAATGGGAAAAGCTCTGGTCGTCAACTCCCAGCGTGACTGAGGCAGAAGATGAGTCAGTCCTGCAGTGCTGAGTACTAAAGTACCTGGTTCATCTCACTGGGACTGGTTGGACAGTGAGTACAATCCATGGAGGGCAAGCTGAAACAGGGCAGGGCGTCACACCTCCTGGGAAGTTGAAGGGGTTGGGGGTATTTCCCTTTATTAGCCAAGGGAAGCCGCGATAGAATGCCTGGAAAAACAGAGCATTCCCACACAAATACTGTGATTTTGCCAAGGCCTTAGCAATTGGTAAGCAAGGTGATTTTCTCCCATGCCTGGCTCAGCCAGTCCCATGCCCACAGAGCCTTGCTCATTGCTAGTGCAGTGGTCTGAGGTGAACCTCCAAGGTGGCACCCTGGCTGGGGAAGTGGTGTCCACCACTGCGAAGTCATCAGTAGGAAAAGAAAGCATCCAGGAAGCTCGTACTGGGTGGAGACCACCACAACTTAACAAGGGTTACTACCTTTAGACTATATGTCTATGAGCAGGGTATAGCTGAAAAAAGGTAGTAGACAACTTCTGTAGACTTAAATGTCCCTATCTTAAATGTCTTCAATGTCTTTTCTTGTCAAAGAAAATTCTGTGAACCTAGTAACTAGATTCAAAACAGTATGATGTTGATTTCTTCAATGAAGCATTGAAGTGAAAGCACAATAAAAGTTCTTGAAACGCTGATCTTCTCATTAGCAAATTTGTACAAGATTGTTAAGGTGCTGTAATAAGTTTATGAAAACCTTAGTTCATAGTCAAACCCCTTCAGGTTAAATATAATTTTACATAAGGTTTCTGTCAGGCCTCTGAGCTAAAGCCAAGCAATCGCATCCCCTGTGACTTGCACGTATACGCCCAGATGGCATGAAGTAACGGAAGAATCACAAAAGAAGTGAAAATGCCCTGACCCACCTTAATCGATGACATCCCCCCACAAAAGAAGTGAAAATGGCCAGTTCCTGCCTTAAGTGACGACATTGAATTGTGAAAGTTCTTTTCCTGGCTCATTCTGGCTCAAAGAACTCCCCACTGAGCACCTTGTGACCCCAACTCTTGCCCAAAAGAGGACAGCCCCCCTTTGACTGTAATTTTCGTTTACCTACCCAAATCCTATAAAATGGCCCCACCCTTATCTCCTTTCGCTGACTCTCTTTTCAGACTCAACCCGCCTGTACCCAGGTGATTAAAAGCTTTATTGCTCACACAAGGCCTGTTTGGTAGTCCCTTCACACGGACACGCATGAAAACTTGGTGCCATTACTGCGATCAGGTGACCTGCCTTGGAAGATCAATCCCCTGTCCTCCTGCTCTTTGCTCTGAGAGAAAGGTCCACCTACGACCTCGGGTCCTCAGACCCAGCAGCCCAAGGAAAACTCGCGGACATCTCACCAATTTTAAATCAGGTAAGCGGCCTCTTTTACTTTATTCTCCAACCTCTCACTATCCCTCAACCTCTTTTTTCTTTCCACCTAGGCAGCACCCTTTAATCTCTCCCTTCCCTTACTTTCAATTCCTTTCATTTTCTGGTGGAGACAAATGAGACACGTTTTGTCCATGGAGCCAAAACTCTGACACTGGTCACGGAGTTGGGAAGGCAGCCTTCCTTTGGTGTTTAATCATTGCAGGGATGCCTCTCTGATTACTCACCCACACTTCAGAGGTGTCTCACCATTCTGCAGGGACCTCTGCCTTGGTCCTTCACCCTTAGCAGCAAGTCCCGCTTTTCTGGGGAGGGGCAAGAACCCTGACCCCTTCCTTGTCTCTACCCTTTCTCAGCTCTTCTGGGGAGCCAGAACCTCCCGATCCCTTATTTCTGTGCCCCAACCTCTTATTTTTGCAACCCAGCCCCTTATTTCCTTTCCCGCTTTTCTGGAGGGCAAGAGCCCCCAAAATCCTTCTCTCTGTGTCTCTACTCTCTCTTTTCTCTGGGCTTGCCTCCTCCACTATGGGCAACTTTCCACCTTCCATTCCTCCTTCTTCTCCATTAACCTATGTTCTCGAGAACTTAAAAATTCTTGAACTCAAACCTGACCTAAAACCTAAATGCCTTATTTTCTTCTGCAATGCCGCTTGACCCCAATACAAATTCTACAGTAGTTCCAAATAGCCAGAAAATGGCACTTTCGATTTTTCCATCCTACAGGATCTAAATAATTCTTGTCATAAAATGGGTAAACAGTCTGTGGTGCCTGACGTCCAGGCATTCTTTTACATATCGATCCCTCCTTAGTCTCTGTTCCCAATGCAACTTGTCCCAAATCTTCCTTCCTTCTTTCCCTCCTACCTTTACCCTCAGTCCCAACCCCAAGCATCGATGAGTCTTTCCAGTCTTCCTTTTCTATGGACCCATCTGACCTCTCCCCTCCTCACCAGGCCAACCTAGGTCCCAATTTTTCCTCAGCCTCCTGTAATTCTTTTATCACCTCCCATCCTCACACCTGATCTGGCTTACAGATTCATTCCTTGACTGGCTCTCCCCCAACTGCCCAGACATTTCCACTTAAAAAGGTAGCTGGAGCTAAAGGCATAGTCAAGGTTAATGTTCCTTTTTCTTTAATCTACCTCTCCCAAATCAGTTACTATTTAGGTTCTTTTTCATCAAATATGAAAACCCAGCCCAGTTCATGGCCCACTTAGCAGCAACCCTGAGAGGCTTTACAGCCCTAGACCCAAAAGGCCATCTTATACTCATACACATTTTATTACCCAATTCACTCCCGATATTAAATAAAACCCCCCAAATTAAATTCTGGCCCTCAAACCCCACAACAGGACTTACTGAACCTCACCTTCATGGTGTGTAATAATAGAGTAGAAGCAGCCAAGTAGCAACTTATTTCTGAGTTGCAATTCCTTGCCTCCACTATGAGACAAACCCCAACCACGTCTCCAGCGCACAACTCCAAACACCTGAACCACAACTGCCAGGGGTTCCTCCAGATCCTCCTCCACCAGGAGCTTGCTACAAATGCCGGAAATATGGCCACTGGGCCAAGGAATGTCCGCAGTCTGGGATTCCTCCTAAGTCGTGTCCCATCTGTGTGGGATCCTTCTGGAAACTGGACTGTCTAACTCACCTGACAGCCACTCGCAGAGTCCGTGGAGCTCTGGCCCATGGTTCTCTGACTTACTCCTTCCCAGACATTCTAGGCTTAGCGGCTGAAGACTGACACTACTCCATCATTTTGGAAGCTTCCTGGACCATCACAGACACTTTGGGTAACTCTTTGGGCAAGTCTATCCCCTTCTTAATCAATATGGAGGCTTCCCACTCCACGTTACCTTCTTTTCAATGGCCTGTTTCCCTTGCCTCTGTAACTGTTGTGAGTGTTGACAGACAGGCTGCTCAAACTCTTAAAGCTCCCCAAATCTGGTGCCAACTTGGACATTATTCTATATACTCCATTTTAGTTATCCCCACCTGCTCAGGTCCCTTATTAGGCCAAGACATTTTAACTACATTATCTGCTTCCCTGACTATTCCTAGGCTAGAGCCACACCTCATTGCCAACTTTTCCCCCAGTTCAAAGCTTCCTTCACGTCCTCCCCTTGTATCCACCCAACTTAAGCCACCAATATAAGATATGTCTACTGCCTCCCTGGTGACCGATCATGCACCCGTTACCATCTCATAAAAATCCAACCACCCTTACCCAGCTCATCACCAATATCCCATCTAACAGCACCCTTTAAAAGGATTAAAGCCCTCTACTCTGTTCTTGATCTTAAATATGCCTTTTTCACTATTCCCCTGCAACCCTCGTCCCAGCCTCTCTTTACTTTCACCTGGACTGACCCTGACACCCATCAGTCCCAGCAGTTTATCTGGGCTGTGCTGCCATAAGGTTTCAGGGACAGCCCTCATTATGTCAGTCAAGCTCTTTCCCATGACTTACCTTCTTTCCACACCTCCACTTCTCACCTTATTCAATGTATTTGATGACCTTCTCTGTAGCCCCTTCTTTAATCTTCTCAACAAGACACACTTCTGCTCCTTCAACATTTATTCTCCAAAGGATATTTGGTACCCCCGCCAAAGCTCGAATTTCTTCACCATCCATTACCTACCTCAGTATAATTCTTCATAAAAACAGATTCTCTCCCTACCAATCGTGTCCTATTGATCTCTCAAGCCCCAACCCCTTCTACAAAACAACAAATCCTTTCCTTCCTGGGCGTGGTTGGCCACTTTTGCCTTTGGATACCTGGTTTTGCCATCCTAACAAAACTGTTATATAAACTCACAAAAGGAAATTTAGCTGGCCCCATATATCCTAAATCTTTCCCCACTGCTCTTTGCATTCCTTGAACACAGCTTTAGAGACTGCCCTCACCCTAGCTCTCCCTGACTCATCCCAACCCTTTTCATTACACACAGCCAAAACGCAGGTCTGTCAGTCACAATTGTTACACATGGACCAGGATCCCGGGATCGCATCCTGTAGCTTTTATATGCAAACAACTTAACCTTACTGTTTTAGGCAGGACATGATGCCTCCATGTGGTGGCTGCTGCCTCCCTATTACTTTAGAGGTTCTCAGAATCACAAACTGCACTCAACTCACTCTCTACAGCTCTCATAATTTCCAAAATCTATTTTTTCTTCCTCACACCTGATGCATATGCTTTCTGCTCCCCAGCTCCTTCAGCTATACTCACTCTTTGTTGTGTCTCCCATGATTAACATTGTTCCTGGCCCAGACTTCAATCTGGCCTCCAACATTACTCCGTATACCACACCTGACCCTCACGACTGCATCTCTCTGATCCACTTGACCTTCACCCCATTTCCCCACATTTCCTTCTTCCCTGTTTCTTACCCTGATCACACTTGGTTTATTGATGGCAGTTCCACAAGGCCTAATTGCCACTCACCTGCAAAGGCAGGCTATGCAACAGTATCTTACATATCTGTTATTGAGGCTACTTCTCTGCCCCTCTCCACTACCTCTCAGCAAGCCAAACTAGTTGCCTTAACTTGGGCCCTCACTCTTGCAAGAAGACTACACGTCAATATTTATACTGACTCTAAATATACCTTCCATATTCTGTGCCACCGTGTGGTCAGATGGGCTGAAAGAGATTTCCTCACTACACAAGTGTCCTCCATCATTAATGTCTCTTTAAAAAAAGCTCTGCTCGAGGACTCTTTACTTCCAAAGGAAGCTGGCATCATTCACTGCAAGGGACATCAAAATGTGTCAGATCCCATTTCTCTAGGCAATGCTTATGCTGATAAGGTGGTTAGACAAGTAGCTAGCTCTCCAACTTCTGTCTCTCATGGCCAGTTTTTCTCTTTCATATCGGCCACCCTTACCTACTCCCCCACTGAAACTTCCACCTATCAGTCTCTTCCCACACAAGGTAAATGGTTCTTAGACCAAGGAAAATATCTTCTTCCAGCCTCACAGGCCCATTCTATTCTGTCATCATTTCATAACCTCTTCCATGTAGATTACAAGATGCTACCCTGCCTCTTAGAACCTCTCATTTCTTTTCCATCATGGAAATTTATCTTCAAGGAAATCACTTCTCAGTTCCATCTGCTCTTCTACTACTCCCCAGGGAATTTTCAGGCCTCCTCCCTTTCCCTTTCCTACACATCAAGCATGAGATTTGCCCCTGCCCAGGACTGGAAAATTGACTTTACTCACATGTCAGAAAACTAAAGTATCCCTTAGTCTATGTAGACACTCTCACTGAATGGGTAGAGACCTTTCCCACCGGCTCTGAGAAGGCCACCACGGTCATTTCTTCCCTTCTGTCAAACATAATTTCTCAGTTTGGCCTTCCCACTTCTATACAATCCAATAACAGATCAGCCTTTAAGAGTCAAATCACCTAAGCAGTTTTTCTAGCTCTTGGTATTCAGTGAAACCCTTATATCCTTTACTGTCCTTAATCTTCAAGAACGGTAGAGTGCATTTTTAAAAGCACACCTCACCAAGCTCAGTCACCAACTTACAAAGGACTAGACAATACTTTTACCACTTTCCTTTCTCAGAATTCAGGCCTGTCTTGGGAATGCTACAGGTTACAGCCCATTTGAGCTCCTGTGTGGATACTCTTTTTTATTATGCCCCAGTCTCATTCCAGACACGAGAATAACTTGAAATGTACCCCAAAAACTCACCAACCGACCACGTAATTACGCTGAACCCCCTTAAGCTCTCTCTAATTAGATGTCCTAGGTCCTCCCAATTCTTAGTCCTTTAGTACCTGCTTCTTTTCCTTCTCTACCTTGTGTCTTCCATTTAGTTTTTCAATTCATACAAAACCTCATCCAAGCCATCACCAATCATTCTATATGACAAATGTTTCTTCTAATGACCCCACAGTATCACCCCTTACCACAAAATCTTCTTTGAGCTTAATCTCTCCCACTCTAGGTTCCAACGCCGCCCCTAATCCCGCTTGAGGCAGCCCTGAGAAACATCGCCCATTTTCTCTCCATACCACACTCCCAAAATTTTTTCTGCCCCAGCTCTTCAACACTATTTTATTTTTCTCCTTAATATAAGAAGGCAGGAATGTCAGGCTTCGGAGCACAAGCCAAGCCAAACCATTGCACCCCCTGTGACTTGCCCACATGACCTGAAGTAACTAAAGAATCAGAAAATAAGTGAAAATATTCTTCCCCACCTTAACTGATGACATTCCACCACAAAAGAAGTGAAAATGTCTGGTCCTTGACCTAAAGTGATGACATTTCCTTCTGAAAGTTCTTTTCCTGCCTCATTCTGGCTCAAGGAGATCCACCACTGAGTACCTTTTGACCCCCACTCCTGCCAGAGAACAACCCCCCTTTGACTATAATTTTCCTTTACCTACCCTAATCCTATAAAACGGCCCCACCCTTACTTATCTCCCTTCGTTGACTCTCTTTTCAGACTCAGCCCCACCCAGGTGGTTGAACAGCTTTATTGCCTACGCAAAGCCTGTTTGGTGGTCTCTTCACAGGGATGCACATAACAGTTTCATTAAGCTTAGGGTAAACATTAGGAAGAGACAAATGCAGAGGTAACATTTCTCTTTCTGAAAGAGATTATTATATTTTTGTGAAGGCTGATAAAATATTTCTGTCCTTTTCAAACATTTCTACCTATTGCATTTTGGCAAAACAAATTATTTATAGAAATTTGGAACTCGATTTCATAATATTAAGTGTCTCAATCCTCTAAACTATTTGGCAGGCTTCACAGAAGAGAATTTTAATTTCAAGGATGTATTTTTCTGAACCCTATATTTTGGATGTCTAGAGAGGCCCTGGGGATCAAAGAAAAGTTAAACAGGATTATAAAACATATTTAAATATATGTGATTATGATGGTGATATTTTATTTTTTCAGAATGTATTTTAGTGAGTAATAATAAAGGAGATCTCAAGAAAACATGAATTTTTAATGTTCTGAATCTCTGAATCTGTGCTATCAATTTTAATTAAAATTATTATGTTATGCTCTTGTAAACCACAGAAATTACCAAATGCCTTTGTCACTTCTGTTTATAGCAACCCTAGATATTTTCCCATTTACAGATCTTTAATCTGCCTCAAGAATAATGGCTTGTAATTAGGTGTAGAACCTTACCAGATGTACTCAAATGTAGGTTGTTCATAACAGAATAAAACACGTAACTTAAGAATAGTTAAATGTTTTAATTATTAAAATAGACTAAACTAGGAGAAGAATGAAGCAATCTCTTTCCCTTTATTTTACAATATTTCTAATTCTTGTTTTGTTTATTAATTCAAGTACATTTTTTTTTTTTTCTTTTTTCAAACTACCTACAGTTTTTAACACTGTGGATTGCTATACTCCTGTTAGGAAAACATGGATTTTTTTTTTTCGTTTTTCTTTTTTCTTTTTTTTACTCTTTTCCTCTTTCCTCTGTAATTTGGCATCTATGTGTGATTATTCTTTTTTTTTTTATTACACTTTAAGTTCTAGGGACATGTGGACAATGTGCAGGTTTGTCACATATGTATACATGTGCCATGTTGGTGTGCTACACCCATTAACTCATTTATAGTAGGTATATCTCCTAATGCTACCCTGCCTCCCACCCTCCCCACAATAGGACCCAGTGTGTGATGATCCCCTTCCTGTGTCCAAGAGATCTCATTGTTCAATTCCCACCTATGAGTGAGAACATGCGGTATTTGGTTTTCTGTTCTTGTGATAGTTTGCTGAGAATGTTGATTTCCAGCTGCATCGATGCCCCTACAAAGGACATGAACTCATCCTTTTTTATGGCTGCATAGTATTCCATGGTGTATATGTGCCACATTTTCTTAATCCAGTCTGTCACTGATGGACATTTG
>NW_016804025.1:64324-65960 GCF_001698545.2 Rhinopithecus bieti
GTCTTCTCTGCATTGATTATTCTAGTTATCCATTCATCCATTCTTTTTTCAAGGCTTTTAATTTCTTTGTGCTGGTTACATAGTTCCTTCTTTAGCTCTGGGAAATTTGATTGACTGAAGCATTCTTCTCTCAACTTGTCAAAGTCATACACTTTCCAGGTTTGTTTCATTGCTGGCGATGAGCTGTGCTCCTTTGAAGGGGAGATGTGCTCTTATTTTTTGAATTTCCCGCTTTTCTGCACTGCTTTTCCCCATCTTTGTGGTTTTATCTGCCTTTGGTCTTTGACGATGGTGATGTACTGATGGGGTTTTGGTTCCTTTCTGTTTGTTAGTTTTCCTTCTAACAGTCAGGACCCTGAGCTGTAGGTCCATTCGAGTTTGATTGAGGTCCACTCCAGACCCTGTTTTCCTGGGTATCAGCAATGGAGGCTGCAGAAGATAGAATATTGCTGAACAGTGAGTGTTGCTGTTTGATTCTTGCTCTGGAGGCTTCATCTCAGGGGTGTACTGCACCACATGAAGTGTGAGGTGTTGGTCTGTACTTCAGTTGAAAATGCAGAAATCAGCCATCTTCTGTGTTACTTGCTCTGGGAGCTGGAGGCTGGAACTCTTCCTATACAGCCATCTTGGGTGTACCCCAAATATTCTTAACTTACAATAATATAATTGTTTGAATCAGCACAAGAAAAATGTATTTTAATCTACAACATAACCCAATAGAAAATGCTGGTTGATTTTCTACAGCGTTCACTGGAAAAGTGTGTCTTCTTTAATGAATTAAACTTGACTTTTGAAACCAATAAAACCCCCCTGAGAAAACTGTCCTTATACTTTGTTTGTCCACTATGAACACATGTTTCCTAACCTGTGGTAAGTAAAAATAATAAATAAACAAATAAAAATAAAAATAAAAGCCTCTTTCTATCAGGCCCAGGAACCTCATACTCTTGGACCTCTAAAAACACAGGAGTTTACCTAAATAATAGGTATCTCAGGCAACGAACCTATGGCTGGGCTCAGCTTTATAATGTCCTATTTAAGATTCCTTGTAGAGTAGAGCTTCATAAAAGCCAATGAGGAAAGCACATGTAAAAATGTTTCTCACAGTACTGTACAAAAATAGTCTGGCTAAGTTTAAGACAAGTCTGTTTTGCAAGCTACTACTGTTATCATGTTTCCTTCTTAAGGAAAATTAGTATTAAAATAAGATATATGTCTCACAGCTTATCACACCTCTATCATTAACTCTTAAAAGTTGTTTTTCAGGATTTTCCTCCAATTTCAATTAACTTGTTTTTTGTTTGTTTGTTTGTTTTGTTTCTTTCTGTGAGCCAACTGGTGATGTTCAGCTCCAGTCCTGGGTAAACAGAAAGATAGGAGTAATATATAAATCTAGGACAATATTCTAATTCTGGACAAGAATTCCAAAATATTTTCAGGTAATAAAAGATCATAGGATTCCTCTAACAGAATTTTTGCTGTGAGGGAACAAACCAGGAAAGCTAACTAAATGCAAGTCTCCTGTAACCACAACTTAACAAGTATAAATATAGCCAGTTAATCAGGCACATCAGGAGCCTTGAAGTATTTAAACGGTTCTTACTTTCCTTGACTAGTTTTGATATACTTTTCTAAT
>NW_016804025.1:70126-99710 GCF_001698545.2 Rhinopithecus bieti
AATATCAAGAAAATTAAAAAGTAGGAATACAAAAGGTTTTAAAAAGTTATCTTCTGGCAGAGTAGAGTCAGTTGCCCACCTTGAGGAAGAGTCTCATATTTTTATAGATTCGGAAGAAGGAAAATGTGCTAACTAGTCTTCAAGAAAGCGCTACTCATCTTTTCTGGGACTTTGCACCTGGAACTGTTAACAGCTGAAGTTATGAGTCAGCTTGGCTCAAGAATTTGGCCCTGAGCCACATAAGAGTTAAAGTAAAAGCATGGCCAGGGATATTGGACTGGGACCAGAGGCTAAAATGATAATTTACAGAAACTTGGCTTGGATTCTAAAGCATGTTTAGTAATACCATAAGCCCTTTCAAACATACTGGAGTCCAGTATGTACATGTTCAGAAAAAGAGAGAAGCTATTTCTTGGAATCCCTTTGGTTACATGAGAGATATAACATTTTAATGTGGGGTCTTTTTTCTTTTTTATAATCTGAGTAGCTGTGGGCATGTCTTAAGCAAACACACCAAAAGAAGTTGGGCTTTTTTAGCGAAAAATTATTTGCCTGGGCCCAATGATTGTGCAGGATTGTAAATTTGTATCCGCAACCTGATTTTTCAGACTGTTTCTCTGTTTGTCAGATGTTACCAATAATTCACCATAACTATGCCACTTTTCTTTGTCAATACTATTGAAGAGCCAGATAGTTTCTGAGGGTGGGAAGGCACATTGTTTGAAGTTTCCTATGTGCGAGACTTGTTTGCAATGTGAAACAACCCAAATCTTTGTGGATATTGTAAAATTGTCCATGGCTTCTTGGCAGTCATATCAGAAAACCCCACAGTAAACAACTCCCAAACGTCACAGTAACATTCTCCCTGGAAAAAATGAAAACCAAATTTTGTTGTCCCAGCTTTTCTCATCTTCTTAATCTACAGACTCGTTTAGGCACTTTATCATCAGATTTTCCAGTGTTAATATCCAACCCTCCAAGTTCATTACTAACCCTGTAGGAAATGCCCAGTGACTAAGGTGCCAGTAAAGTTCAAGTTTCCTTTTCATTACAGTACCTTAAAGAAATAAATAAGACCTGGGGAAGTCTGATACATCAATACATACATAGAGCCTTTCTAATTCACACTCGTGTTTTTGGTTTTACATTAGAAGGTGGTGTGTTATTCCTAAGCCACAACATTACTGCTTCTGAGAAATAGCCCTTCGGGCAACAGACAGATGTTGCGCCAAACCACATTTCTTAATATAGCCTGTCATAATAAATAAAAAACAGTCAAAAAGAGAAAGAGTGAAGAAAAGACAAGATCCTGATTTCCAGTAGCAAAAGAAACAGAGCCCTTTGAAAACCTTAATTTAAGCCACACTGATCCCAGAGATAATTAAAAGACAGAAAGAAAATGAAAGCAGGACTTCGGCCTTTAAAAGAGCCCAGATCTAACCCTTTTCTAAGCCAGTGCTGTGACAATATATTTGTATCTCTGCAGTTTCTGTCATTTCTGCTTTCCTGGATGCCACTGCATTCTTCCATGCCTGCAGAAGGGAAAGCTTGTGGTATGCCCAAGTCACCTAAATATGTGCAGGAAGCTGTCACCTGCACCCGTAGTTTGAGCTGAGTACAGTCTGCCTGCGAGGTGGGTGTGTAAATTTAGACAAGCAGGCTCAAGGGAAACTTGTGGAAATGTGCCATCATATACAGAGTTTCTTGGCTGGTGAAGCATCACCCTAGCGATCCTATGACAAAGCTGACATGCATCACCAGTGGCCAGTGGATTATTGAATTATGCCTATGAAACATAGCCTCCATAAAATCCAACAGATCATGATTCAGAGAGTCTCCAGGTAACTGAACTAGTAGAGTGTTCCAGAAAATTTTGTGCACATAAAACACACTGACAATTTTAATGGCATGCAGAGTGTAGGAGTCTTTTCTTAGTTTTGAAAACAGTTTTGTCCTTTAGTAATGTGTCCATAATTTTAACTTATTAACTACAACATACTCTAAAGTAACCTAAATCTGCACATTACAAACATTAGAACATGGATATTTCACCAAAATGATTCTATAGTTCACTACTAGGGTGAAACAAGTATTACTTTGGAGAGGTAAAGTTTTCTTCTGTTAACTGGGCAAGAACTAGAACTAGAAAAGAAAATCAAGTTATATCTCATCAAAATTCTAATCATGTGTTCAATTTAGGAGAATGATCGTCAGTGAGTTTGTGACAGAAATATTCTAAAGGAAAAGTCTTTTAATTTATAATTGTGTCTCTGAAGTATTTGTGCCACTATAATGTCAAGCACACCATCACTGAGAGTTCTGTGTCTTTTTTTGTGGGAGGGAAGCTGAGGCTGCCTCATAACCCAGTAGACTCTGTATTGTAGTATATAAAATAAGAAAATAAAATCATTACAGAATTCTCTGTCATCCATATCTAATAAAACACAATTCTGGTCTGAAATATAGGAGTAGCCATCGATACAACTGAGAGCTTGCAGGAACAGTCTAGTGTCCAGCAGTCTGCTTTATATTTGGACTTGCATGTGCATAAAATAATCACACTTGGGCAAAAAATGTTTTATTAATTATTTTAAAGATACAGTGCTTTAAAATGCCATGAGAATTTAAATACATACCTCGGACATTTCCAATTCTCTTTCCAAGATTTCACTACGGATGAAAATGTTTTGCAGTATGAAGATGGAGAAGGGCATTTTGCAACTCATGAAGTATTTGGTTTAGCTTAGTTCTTGTGTCCTGTGCAGACTGACTGACAATGAAAACTCATGAATCTTATATTCAACCTACATTAACATGGATTTTATCCCTTGGGTTGAGCCCCAGATCTTCCTCAGCACCTCACACTCTCTTCATTGGCCTCTTTCAGCTCCATCTTAATATCACAGTGAACAAGGGCCTTACATTTTTCCAGCACAACTAGGTTATATGAGGCAAGTTCCTTAATTTGATCCATAACCTCTTGGGAGAAAGTTCCAGTCAAAAACACCTGAGAGACCAGGCTTTTGGCACACGCCTCCAGTGCTGACACTTTTGGCCCAGTCATTAACATTTCATTGGCAGATGCATCACCCATCATTTTCAGAAATGTAACAGTAGAACAGCCATCTGGACTGTCCAAAACTCGTATAAGGGGTTTGGAGCAAATCCTTTTCTTTAGCCCACACAAGATCACAAAGGGGCAGTATGGATTCACCTAGTCCGATGGCAGGGCCATTGACTGACACAACAATAGGCTTTTTAAATTTAATAAAAGTATTCATAGCGTTCTTGAAGGTGTCCACCATTTCAAGCCTTGCTCACTTTCTGTCATTCCTTAAATAAACATTTGTTTCACAAAGTACCCAAAATCAAGACCACAACAAAAGACACTTCCAGCTGCACTGAACCGCATAAGTTTGCTGTCATCTGCAGCAGCCCTATGCAGAGCATTAAGCCTTTTTTTAATTGCTTCTGTATTCAGTGTGTTTTTTGTCTGTCGATCTAGTTGATAGCAATATCTGGGTGAATTCATCCTCTTTCTTCACTACAATGTCTCTGTATGTGCTGGCATTTTCTGTTAGCTTGATGGAAAAGTACGTCTTCTTGAGAAAAGATTGCTCTCTGTCGTCATCCATAACATTTGTTGGGCTTCCTTTTGTTCTTGGAACTGATGTGTGTATGTCTGTTGTTGCAATGGCTGCTAATGGGTCTATTAATATCATTATAGCTTTTTGGGTAGCTGAGCCTGTGTCCATGGAAGCAGTAACTGAGCCAGATATCGGAGATATTAGTGGGTGTATCAGGGTCCTGTTCTCTATTCCAATGTGTTCTGCACTGGGACCTGACAAAGGGTCCCTGACAGGTTTCCCTTCTGTCACCTTGAAGTCCACCATTTCCTGCTGATCTACGGTAATAGGGTCCACTTTCTCAAGTACCTGAAAGCCACTCAGTTTTCTTATTGCAAACAAGTGTCTTCATAGTTGAATTTACTAGATCTATATTATTTGTGTGAGAGAGAAGTGAATCTGCCTTTCTCTTGACGTTCTCACTGGCAGCAAATAACACGCTGGTTTTGGATCTCTGGTGTTTGACAGTCACTAGTGTTCTAGGAGAGCTCTGAGAATAGTTTACGTTGGTAGATCTGGAAGCTCTTCTTCTGGTATTGTTTGAAAACATTCTACTTGTTCTGGTACATGCCAGTTTTTTTCTGTTTTTCTGTCTGTCGTCTATTAAAATCATTTATACATTTTTCACAGCTCATGAGGTGCTGTTCTGGCTCCCAAGTGTCATCCTGTTTGTCACAAACTTTCCATGAAACAAATAGATTATGCTCTCATTTTTGTCTTGTCTTTTGTCAACAATAGTTTCAACCTCAAACTCCTGGCAAGATATGAGGAAAGACTCAAGTTTGGAGCAGTTGCTGTGCCATCTTTGTTTCAGTTGTGTCTCCACATAGCTTCCAGTGATTCACCAGGTTCTGCATATGGATGAGCCACTTCTACTCCATCACCACTGGTTTATGAAAATTATGTGAAATAGCAGCTATGCTATGTTACTTAGGCTCTCCACCCTTAGTCTCTGGTGGGACAGCTTGGGCTTTGTTTCATGGTGCATGAGAGCTAGCTCAGTAGCCTCCTGTTAGAATAGCTAAGTCCACAGCTCCTACTGTCTGGTGTAGTACAGAAAGATTTCTTCCTGCCTGATACTCTTTTGTGTTTCTTTGTTTAATTGTGGTTGTGATGATGATTATATTGAACATTATAATGTTATACCATTTTTAATGTTACACTAGCTTACATTCAGTGACATAAAAATCCTTATTCCTGTGTAGCTTAACTCCATTATTTCACTTACTATGTTCTCAAAATTGTGTGTTGTATGTCAAAAACATAAATTAATGGTTTTTTTTATTACATATATTGTTGTCTTAACTTATGTTGAGAACAAATTATGGAGGTGCATATTGTTAATTTTTTATCATTTATATTTTTCATGCATTTGTCTTTACCTTAATCTTTGCTTATCCATAATACTCTTGAGTGTGTGTTCATTCTACCCTGAAGTACTCCATAAAACATTTATTAAAGGGTAGTCTACTGGTGAAAGGTGTCCATTTTTATCTGGGAATATCACAATTTGTCCTTCACATTTGATGAACAATTTGTTTGATCATAATATTTAGGTTTGAAAGCTTTTTTCCTGACTTCACTTGGAATATATTTGTCTACAGCCTTCTACCATCTTAGTTTTTGGATAAGAAATCCACTGGTTATTCAGTGGTTATTCAGATAAGAAATCTACTGGTTATTTTTGAGGGTCCCTTTTGCATGACTAGCTGATTCTCTTGTTTCCCTTGAAAATCCTCAAAATTATCTTTGTGTATGTTTTAGACAGTTTAATTATCAGATAAGTTTGAGTTTGTTTCTTTGAGTTTCTGTGATTTGGCATTTGTTGAATATATTCGGTGTTTATTTGCTGACTTAAATTGTTGTGTTCTTTATTATTACTTTCTTAAATAGTCTCCTTGATTATATGTCTCTCCCTTTGAAAGCCCCAAATGCATAAGTATGGCTGCTGCATGGTGTCTCTCAGATTTCTAGGCTGTGTAAAGCTACCTTGAACCTTTCCAGCCTGTGTTGATGACCACTATGTGTTTGACTGCCCCCAAGGGTACGTATCACAGATTGTCAGTTGGTCTTGCAAGGCTGATGCATCCTAGATTTCAATTCCTAGACTTCACTCATTGCAGTCTCATTAGTACACCACAATGTAGCAATCTCTAATTGTGAGGCACACAGAGCGCTTTGTCTCATGGCCAAGAAAATTAAGGAGATGGTTGCAAATCGTTTGAAGCAAAATTTTATAAATCAAAGTACAAATGTCTTCACTGGCTCGCTGGGCTGGGGTAAAGCAGAAGCTGAAGGGATAATTCATAAATGCCTTCCTTGCGTTCAAAGATGTCCAAAATAGAAAAGAAAATTATTTCATCAGAGCCCACTGGAGCCTACTGGGTATCATGTCCACAATGGGAGGAGTGTGTATTTTCTTGAAGTCTGCTGATTATGTGAATGACAGAGGCACTTATTCTGTTGGCCTTGTTCTCTTATCTCTGTAGCTATGATTATGTTTTAGGAAAAAATGGCAAAAGCATTTTCATGTTCTACCTTGTTTTCTTATTAGTGTAACTGTGGTTACATCCTTAGGATATACTCCTATTCAAGTTTTTTTGTTGTTGTTGTTGTTGTTTTTTTTTTTTTTTTTTTTTTTTTTTTTAATCAGTGTCTGCAGCCTGAGTTTTCAGGCTGTTCCTCTGTATAAAAATGTTAATCAAGAACCACTTCTAGATTCCTCATTGTTTTTTCTCTCACATTTTCATGAGGGTAATTTTGCGTATTTTGTAGATGAAATAAAGATTGTGTTAAGGGCTTTTCTGTAGAGTTTTCCACTTTGGATATGGAATCAAGCTTCACTTTAGAGTACATTTGAAATTTATTAGTCATGTTCAATCTGTACTTTCTTCTTTTAAAATAAAGGTTTCTAATAGAGGAATATATTGTTTTAATTCTTAGAATTGAACATTTGAACGCTCTAGTACAAGGGGTCTCTTTTTTGTAGCTGTAAGGTTGTAAAAGATGTTTGACATATGTCTGCTTTCTGCCATAGAACTCCAAAAATCTTTGCAATCTCCAAATGCTGTCTTTTAATATGATAATGATGATTCAGAGCTACATGCTGGGGTTTGTCAGTGAAAACGCAAAGGCATTATTTGAGGATAGGGACTCTAGGGTTCACTCTGCATCATTCCAAAATGACACAGGTGCTGCAAGTAATGGCGGCAGCAGCCCATTTAGAGAGGCTGCTTCAAAGATATCAGGTGCAATGAGGGAGGTGAAGCCAGGGCTGTGCACTCTGTGAAACTGCTGGAAACTGAGAAAAGGCAGAAACCACACTCACACCCAAGTTCAGTGAACAGGAGCCGCACTTACTCAGGAGCAGTGGCAGCTGCCCCATCACAGATGCAGACTCAGGCATCCCTCAGCTTTCTGAGACCTGGGAAGCCATTTTTCTAATAATGACCCCGAAGTGACTGTTCCCATTGTCTGGCCTCTCCCAGCTCCCATGCCCACTATGACATTGTACACATGTGCCATCATCCACAGAGATTCTGGTCTTATATATAGTAGAAGACATAAAGAGAATTTAGATTTTCCTAAAGCAGTTTATTGCTCACCAGTCTGCTTTTATATTTGGGCTTTCCAGCACAACTCGATTACATGAGGCAGAGTCCTTCATCTGCATTATAACCTATGGGGTGAAACTTGCAAAGAAACCTTAGAGACCAGACCTGTGACACATGCCTCCTCTCCTGTCAGCTTTCACCCAGCAATTAACATTTCATTGGCAGATGCTTCACCAATCTGCTTGGGAAATGTAACCATAGAGCTGCCGTCTGAACTCTGTCCAAAAGTCATGTAAGGGGTTTGAAACCAAGCCTTTTCATTAGGTCACATGAAAGCACAACGAGGCAGTGTGAATATACCTATTCCAAAAGATGTGCCACTGACTGGTAAAACAAAAGGCTTTTAAAATTGATTGAAAATATTCGCGAAGTTCTTGATGGTGTCCAACATTTGAAGGCTTGTTCTGTTTCTGTCATTTCTTAAGTCCTTCACCAAGTACCAAAATAAAGACCACAGCAAAAGACACTTCCTGCTGCACTGAACATCATGAGATTGCTGTCATCCACAGCAGCCCTATTCAGAGCATTCACCATTTCTTAATTGCTTCTTTATTCAGAGAACTTTTTCCTGTTGATCAAGTTGATAGCAATATCTCGGTGAATCCGAACTTTTTCCCCACTACAACATCTCTGTTTGTGGTGGCACTTTCTGTTAGCCTTATGGTGAAGTATATCCTCTTGATAAAAGGCTGGACTCTGTTCATCATCAGTAACATTTCTCTGCCCACCTTTCACTCTTGGAACTAATGTATGAATGTCTACCTTTCCGGTGGCTGCTAATGGGCCCATTAACACCACTATACCTGTTTTGGTACCTGAGTCTGCAGTCATGGAATGCATGGAGGTCTGGCTCTCAGTCTGAGTCAGACATCTGAAAAAATAGTGGGTGAAACTGGGTCTTTTTCTCTATTCCACACTGTCCTGTCCTGGGGTCTGATAAAATCCTGTTGAGATTCCCTTCTGCCTCCTTGAAGACCACTGTATCCTGCTGATCTGTCTCAATAGGGTACAGTTTCTTGAGTTCCTGAATGCCACTTACTGTTTTCTTCTTGTTAAAGGGGCTGTGAGGGCAAGAGTCTTTCTTAATAGTTGGATTTACTAGCTCCATATGCTTTCGGTAGGATAGAGGTGACACTGGGTTTCTGTTGACTTTCTGGCTGGCAGCACATAACTGGCTGCTTTTGAATTTGTGGTGTTTGCCAGTAACTAGAATTATAGGAGCATTCTTAGAAAACGTGGGGTTGGTAGATCTAGAAATTCCTCTTCTGGCATTGTTTGAAAAAGTTCTGCTTTTTCTGGTCCATGTCATTTTTTTTTTTTTTTCTTTTCTGTTTTTCAGTCTGTTGTTTGCTAAAGTCATATATACCTTTTTCACTTGTGCTGCTCTGGTTCCCAGGTATCATCCCGTTTCTCCTAACCTTTCCAATACTAAATACTTTTTTCTTTTGAGAGGGAGTCTTGCTCTGTCTCCCAGGCTAGAGTGCAGTGGCACAATCTTAGTTCACTGCAAGCTCTGCCTCCTGAGTTCACGCCATTCTCCTATCTCAGCCTCCGGAGTCGCTGGGATGACGGGGCATCTGCCACCACCGCCCGGCTAATTTTTTGTATCTTGCTTCACCGTGTTAGTCAGGATGGTCTTGATCTACTGACCTCGTGATCCACCCTCCTTGACCTCCCGAAGTGCTGAGCCACCGAGCCCGACCTTTCTCTTCTTTTTTTCTTTTCCTGTTCTTTTCTTTTTTTAAACAGAGTGTTGCTCTATCACTGGACAGCAGTCCAGGGGCACAGTTGAGCAATCTGCCTCACTGCAACCTCCACCTCCAGGATTCATGTGATTCTCCTGCCTCAGGCTCCCGAGTAGCTGAGATTACATGTGCCTGTCACCACACCCGGCTAACTTTATGTATTTTTACTGTATTAGCCTGGATTGTCTGGCTCTCCTGAATGCGTGATCTGCAAGCCTCTGACTTTCAAATTGCTGGTATTACAGGCATGAGCCACTGTGCTTGACCTCTGTCTTCCCACTTCTGTCCTGTCTAATGTCAACAAAAATTTCAACCTCAAACTCCTGGGAAGCCATGAAAAAAGACACAGGATTGGAGCAGTTGCTGCCTCAACTTGTTTCAGTTGTATCTCCACATAGTCATATGTTTCGGCCTCCGGTGCTTCACTACATTCTTCATATGGATGAGTCTATTCCAGTTTGTCACCACTGGTGTAGTGAAAATTGTGTGAAATAGCAGCTATGCTGTGTGACCTTAGGCTTTCCACGCTTACTCCCTGGTGAGACAGCTTGGGCTTTGTCTCATGGTACATTATAGCTGGCTCAGTAGCCTGAGGTGAGAGTAGCTAAATCCACAGCTCCTACTCTGGTGTAGTGCAGAAAGCTTTTACCTGCCCGTTATTCTTTTTTTCCTTTTCTTTTGGTTTCTTAAATTGTGTTTGCTTGTATGATTGCATTGAATATTCTAAAGTTATTCTACTTTGAGAGATATGGTAGCTTACCTTCAATAACATGCAAATCCCTTACACCTTTAGAGCTTCACTCTCATTATTTCACTTATTGAGTTCTCAAAATCTTACCTTTATGAATTGTACATCAAATACACAAGTTAGTGATAGTGTTTTTATTACATATACTAGTGTTTTAAATTACAGGGGAAATAAATTGTGGAGGTGTACATTGTTAATTTTTCACGTTCTCTAATTGCTCATTTATTTATCTTAATATATATTCATTCATACTGCGCTTTAGTGTCTGTTCATTTTACCATGAAGTACCCCATACGGCATTTTTCAAAGGGTAGACTACTGGGAAAATATCCCACCTTTTATCTGGAAATGTTATAATTTCTCCTTCACTCATGATGGAAAGCTTTCTGAACATACGATTTCTGTTCAAGTGTTTTTTCTTACAGCATTTGGAATATGTTAATCTATTGCTTTCTGTCCTCTGAGTGTTCAGATATCCGCTGATTATTTTTGAGGGTTCTTTGAACACGAGTAGCCACTTCTCTTGCTGCTTTCATGATTTACTCTTTTTCTTAAAGAGTTTAATTATCATATAATTTGCATTTGTTACTTTGATTTTCTCCTACTTGGAGTTGATTGAGCTTGATATTATTTAACACTACTGGTTCTAAATAGTCTTCCTGATTCTTTGTCCCATCCTTTCAACTTCCAGTATGTGTAATAGGGCTGCTTCGTAGTGTGTTATGTGTGTGTGTGTTATATTCGTGTGTTTATGTGTTTAGTTTTCAATGTTTTTGTCCACAAATGTCTAACCTCTTAAGAGAAAAAGAACAATAAGGAAAACATGTTCTGATTTTTTAAATCTTCTGACAGTTGCGCAGAAGGACAAAGAGCCTGCATAATGTTTGGGGAATTAAAAAATGACTATTCACCCCTGTCGGGACCTCCATAAAGCAGAAGCAGCCATCAGTGCACAATTCCTCCTCAGATTTGGAAGACAGGGTCCTTTTAGTTCATCATGGCTCTTGTAAACTGTTTCAGAATTATTTGCAAGGCAGCATCCCACAGTTGTGGTTAATAAAGCTTAAGTAGCTGCTATTGATCTGTGCTATAGAATTGACAAATTTTAGTTTTGGTTTATTATACAAACTTTTTTGGAAGGTATAAAACTTCAGTTAGACTCCAGTTACCTATAATATTTGCCTCATACTAATCCTGCCACTGCACCTATTGTATAATTGAAGAGACAGGTATACAGTGCTCTGTAGTACATTGCAGCACTTTCCCTGAATCTACGATCATTTTACTTTGGTCTATTTGTCTTTGCACCTAAAGTATGACTTGCATAGAAGTCACAAAAGTGAATCCTTCGTTGAAGAGTACACTTACACCTGTGTGTGCCTTTTTAAGAAAGAGCTTGTGTCCAAAATTGCTGGGTTCTTGGTCTCACTGACTTCAAGAATGAAGCTGGAAACCCTCACGGTGAGTGTTACAGTTCTTAAATATGGTGTGTCCAGAGTTTGTTCCTTTAGACGTTCAGATGGGTCTGGAGCTTCTACCTTCTGGTGGGTTTATGGTCTCGCTGTCAGGAGTGAAGCTGCAGACATTCATGGTGAGTGTTACAGCACTGAAAGGCAGCGCGTCTGGAGTTGTTACTTCTTTCCAGTGGGTTCGCGGTCTCATTGGCTTCAGGAGTGAAGCTGCAGACCTTTGCGGTTGAGTGTTACTGTTCATAAAGGCAGCTTGGACCCAAAGAGCGAGCAGCAGCAAGACTTACTGCAAAGAAGGAAAGAACAATGCTTCCACAGGGTGGAAGATGACCCCAGCGGGTTGCTGCTGGCTGACTGGGGCAGCTTGCTTTTATTCCCTTACCTGACCCCAACCCACTTCCTGCTGATTGGTGTATTTTTACAGAGAGCTGATTGGTCCATTTTGACTGAGTGCTGATTGGTGTATTTACAATCCTTCAGCCAGACAGAATCACAGAATGCTAGTTAGCTAGACCCAGAGTTAATGAGACTCAGAGTACTGATTGGTGAATTTACAAACCTTGTGTTAGACACAGAGGGCTGATGGGTGCATTTACAATCCTTGAGCTAGACACAGAGGCTAGACGGAAAGCTTTTCCAAGTCCCCACTAGGTTAGCTAGATACAGAGTGCTGATTGGTGCACACAGGATCTTCCTGCTAGATATAAAAGTTCTCCAGGTCCCCATCCAGTTCAGGATCCCAGCTGGCTTCACCCATTGGGTCCTGCACTGGGTCTGCAGGCGGAGGTGTCAACCAGTCGGGAGCCACACCTGCACTCCTCAGCCCTTGGGCTGTGAATGGGTCCTGCTGCCACTGAGCAGGCGGAGGTGCCTGTTGAGGAGGCTCGGGCTGCGCTGGAGCCTACCACAGGAGGGGAGCTCAGACATGCTGGGCTGCAGGTCCCAAGCCCTGCCTGGCCGGGAGGCAGACAAGGCCCAGCGAGAATTTGAGGCGCCGGCTGACTGGCACTGCTGGGACACCCGAAGCAACCTGTGCAGCTGCTGACCTGGGTGCTAAGCCCCTCACTGCCCTGGGCTGGCGGCATCCGCTGGCCACTCCTGGTGCAAGGCCAGCCCAGCCCACACCCGCTGGAACTCACACTGGCCCGCAAGGGCAGCCCCGGTTCCCGTCCCCGCCTATCCTTCCCCATCTCTGGGCAAGGAGAAGGAGGAGGCACCATCCTCAACCACCCCAGAGAGGGGCTCCTACGGTGCCCTGGCCGGCTGAAGGGCACCTCAAGCACCACCAGAGTGGACACCGAGGCTGGAGGCTAAGGAGGCGCTGAGAGTGACGGCACATTGTCACCTCTCAAGCTCACATTTAGATTTGTTATAAGTAAAATATTACATATTCTGGCATTGACTTTTTTGTTTTCCACGTATTCTTCTTACTTGATCTTCAATTTGTCTTTTTCTCATTTAAAATTTTGGTTACTTTTGAAAACCTTTTGTTTTATTTTTTTATATCACAGTGAGCTATTTGGGACTTCAATTAACATTGAATTTAACATCTCAATTAACATTGAAAACTTAAAATAGACTACTGTGAACAATCCTAACTTGTGTGAATAATCTAATGTTTGTCAACAATATAAAAATATGCAGATCTTGTAGTGTTCCATCCTTCCCAATTTACATTATTGTTTCTTATTCTATCTGCGCACACAGAGTGTTCACTAATAGTTAAGATTGCCAGGGTTGTAACAATAATGACATGTTTCTTTTAGAGAAGCATTCGTCACAATTCCCTTTAGCTTTTCTTTATCGAGATATTTTTGCTTGAGCATCAATTAACCAGTTACAAATGTCAGGTCTGATAGCATTCTTTTCTATTAAAACTTGGATATCTCAACACCTTCTGACTTCGGTGGTTTCTGCTGAGCAGTCACCTGTTACTTTTAATCAAGACCTTCTTGTACATAGCATGTTGTCGTTCCCTTTCTGTTTTTACAGCTTTCTTTGTATTGGTTCTTGATTGACTATCATATTTTCTGATGTGGCTCTCATTGACTGTATTGTGGTTAAAGATTAATCTGCTTTTTAATATTCATATTTTTGCAGTGGCAAATCTCTCCATCTTTTGCTCTTGTTTATAGTTTGCCTAATATATAAAACTAGTGCAATTTTTTTCTCAACAGCTTAAACATTTGTGACCAATTGCTGGCATTTCTATCTGAGAGTGACTTCGGAGTTAGACAAAAGAGAAATAAATGATTATTTAACCAAATTTTCATATATCCTTTCGAAATACTGGAAAAAGAAACACAGTAATTTAGCACATAAGTCCTCCTTTTTTTTTTTTACAGAAGCAGAACTCAGATCCTCACTTTGACAATGTAGATTTCAATTTTGAAGGCATCATCTGTGACTAGGAGGTGATACGGAAATCCACAAAGAATAAAACAAAACCAAAGAAAATTTTATCATTTTGTAATTGTCTTTCCTTATTAAATGTTTACTTGGTTGATATAAACTATTGATTTTCAGGGTCCAGACTGTGTTTCATGGTTTGAATTTTTTTTGTTCTTTTCTTTGAACTGTTTGAAACTTCTAGCCCTGCAGTTTTGCTTTTATTTTTAGCTATGAAACACCGAGTGTTTTCTGATTTCAGAGTTTATTGTTATTTATGAGATTCATGTTTTGTCTATTGTTTAAAATGCTAAAACTGAATATTATACATCCAATTTGGAATCCCAGATACTAGGTTTTTGTTTCACTGGTTATGTTATAAAGTTTTTGGTTGCTTTGTGCTAATTGAAATCATCAATTACATGTAAAATGTATGAGATTATAATCTCTGTTGTAAAGTACATTTTGGTTTTATGTAAAAAAAAATACAATAAGTGGTTTACAAAGTGACTTTCAAAGAAATATCTAAGTAAAATAATAAGAAAATAATGTAAGCATGCAGCAAGATCAAGAAGTTCGAAGATTCCTGGTAGAAGCTTGTTTAAATATTTTTTTTTAAAAAAAGGTCAGCTAACTGTGGCTGCAGGAGACTGTAGAAGGGGGAAAATTATAGAAGATAATCTCACAGAGCTCATCTAATTGAATAAGGTTTTAATAGTTCTGTAGATTTTATTTTAGATTTCACTGTAAGCCTGGTTCGTGACTGGAAGTGGAATTGGTAAGAGTGTTACTAGCCTATATTGCTAAGAGGTTAGAAATGCTTCTAAATATCCTAAGATCTTGAGTCTCAGGTACCTTTGAGAAATTAACAATGTTGAATCATCTCTTGAGAAAATTATTTTTAAAAATGCACATTTAGAACTCTTTGATATTATATTTTGAAGATTTTTTAGCATCAACTTTGGTTTCTATAAAGCAGAAGACTTTCAAAAACCTTAAGTAGGTTCAATTGATTAAACTTAGGGTAAGCATCAGTAACGCAAGATCAGTTCAGTTAATCAATGATTAGAAACAAAATGATACATTTTCTGCTTCTCTGCTTTTCCTTCCCATTATTTTAAAATATTTTTGTAAAACATTAATGGCAAAAAATAAAACCCTAGTCAGCCTCTGTTTTGGAGGAACCAAGAGAGAAAACTCAATCAGTGGCATTTGGGATAGAGCTAATCTTGACTACAGTTGAAAGGAATAAATAATAGACATGACTACACGTGCGTTGGCACACCATATTATGAATACACATTGTACATTCAGAAAGGCTTCTAATACGAATGACACTAGGATATTACAGTAGGTGAGTCAAATGAAAATCAAGTTTTCAAGGCTTAAAGCTGGGGTTAGAGGATTTCCAATTTTGCTAAAGTTGTTTTCTAGAACTAATGCTCAAGTATCTTCTACTGTTAAAGAAAGTATTTGATAGAAGTTTGCATAATTGGGGCATCTTTGACCAGAATTCTCTGTGCTCTACCTTTTTCCAACATAATAAAATAATACATTTAAAAATGCATAGTAGATAAGAGAAAAGAAACACCAATGAATGAGGAAATTGATGTAATAGGAAAAATATCTGAAAATATTAATATGAATCCAAAAGGAGGTGAATTTCTACAAGGTACAACTGTTTTTGTTTGAATCAAAACTTTGTGTCGGAACTTTTGCAACTGGCAACAACATGGTAACTATCCACATTTACACTGCTTCTTCACTTCCCACTTAGCCCCTGACCTGTGGACTCTTCTTGATGCTAGAGCCTTCTCCACAAGGCAGAACTCTTCCTACCCGTACAGGGCTAGCTTTTTTCCCAGGTTAATAAAATATCATTCAATACCTAAAATGAAAAGACAAGTTTTTGTTTGTTTGTTTGTTTGTTTTTTGCTTAATATACTAAGGGAGAGCTCTGCTGTTTAGACACAATCTTGGAACAATACGGAGAGTGTGAAATCAAGGCACTGACAGATATTAAGTTGTGTACAGAAGCTGGCTTCCTTTGTAGAATCAAAGTTGTTCAAGTCAAGCTTGTAGTGAAAGAGGAAGATTTATTGAAGTCTGTGACTGACCTCCTGATTTTTCAAAGTGCTGGCAGTTTTAATATTACTATTACTATCATTACTTGTAAAAGCTTTTTCATTGAGGTAGTTAAGCTTTATAGATTACTTATAATTTGAACCGTGATTTTAATGGCTTACATGTTTAACAGTGATTACAAAATCAAGTATTTAACTAAATCTTTGTGAAATTTAAATTGTCATTTTCTAAGAAGAACATAATACACCCTTTGTTTTTAAAGAAATAAGAGTACTTCTAATTGTACCATATGTTAAGTAACTAAAACCCTGATATAGGTCATAGAGACTTGGCAGTAAGTAAATAGAAAAATGAATACTTTGAAAGTGTATATTTTACCGACATGGCATTTGACCACTGAAACACATATGCATATGTATGGTGTATGTATATGTGTGTGTGTATGTGATATGTGTGTGTGTGTGTGTGTATATATGTACCATATATATCAGGGAAATTTTTTATGGAATTACTATTACAAAACCACCGTAAAAAAAGCTGACTTATTAAAAGAAGGTTTACAGTTTCATTATTTATTCAAAGAATGCTTTTGGAGAACGACTTACTGTGTCTGCGTACCATATATATATATATATGTACATAGGGAGGTATAAGTACTTATGTATATGATCACAGCAGGCTGCCTACAAGATGAAGAAAGGAGAGCAAGTCAGCAGTCCCAAAACTGGAAGAACTTGGAGTCCAGTGTCGGAACAGGAAGAAGTATCCAGCAAGGAGAGAGATATACACTTTGGAAGCTAGGCCTCTTACTTTTTGATGTGTTTTCTGGTCGCTTCAATATTGCTAGAAGCCTTATTTGTTCTACCCAACAGAATAATGAGATCTTTCCATAGATTCAATGTTAATCTTTTTGGGAAAACACTCAGACTCATATCCGGGATTAATACCTCTGTATCGTCAATCCAATGAAAATAGCAACTCAATATTAACCATCAGAAGTCTACCCCTTGTCAACATGAATCAATGTACATCTCCTGCAATAATACATACTCGTTTCAAATACATGACAAAAATGAAGGTCATAATTATTCCTAACATAATAGAAAATTATCTTTTTAAATCCCAATCCCAACACTATTCACAAGGTTTACATACAAAATGCTGATAAGAACTCATTAAATCTTATGTAGCCTGATAAAGAAAAACAAAAGAATTTTCTTATACATGTGTAACCTGCCGCACAAATTTTTTTTTTTTTTTTTTTTCACAGAAGAAGGAGGAAAAACTTAAGACAAATTAGTGTCCCATTTCTGCAGCTGGTCACGTGGTTTCTGAGCAGGTATGAATGGACTAACTTCTACTACCCATTCTTTGTTCCCTTTTCCTGCAGTAAGCACTTCAGCAGTTTGTGGTTTTATTGTTTTGTTTGTCGTTGTTGTGTGTTATCCTGGAGAGTGACAAACTTACTATCTGAATAGTCTCATCCAACTTGTAGTCCTCTCAGGATAGGGCTGTTGTAGTTTCCCCTGACTCTTTAATCATATGTCATGGTAATTCAAGACACGTCCTAATGGCATCTTCTGTATTTCTGCTTACTCTTCCTTCCCTCTATTGCAGAGGAGAGCTGATTTTGATAGGTCAGGTCAATCACCCCAGTCAACACTGTAACTGCCTTCTTAGAATGTTGATGAAAGCAGAAGCAGACCAAAGTCTCCAGGTGGCAATCTTGAATTCTAGTTTAATGAAATCATTATTGTTTCTTCCAGAGGCAGCATTTTCCCCCAGGGAACTAAGTCTTCTCTAGGCCAGCAGAGCATAATGTCAGAAAGAAAGAAAGAAAGAAAGAAAGAAAGAAAGAAAGAAAGAAAGAAAGAAAGAAGGAAGGAAGGAAGGAAGGAAGGAAGGAAGGAAGGAAAGAAAGAAAGAAAGAAAGAAAGAAAGAAAGAAAGAAAGAAAGAAAGAAAGAAAGAAAGAAAGATGTTGCTAGTGGAACACCAGGAGTGATAGTGACTGCTGAAATTTCTATTTTCATCGCTTGATTCCTGGACCCATGAATTTGGCTATGGAAGAAACAATGATATATACTGGATGCTGATTCAGAGAATACATGGTCTTCTGGAGAACTTTGCCACAGCCCTGCAAAGTATTGTCACATAGTTGGCATTGCAGTTATAACGTCAAAAGGACACTTCACATTTCTAGTAGTTTAGCTGTTTCAGGGAAATGAGAAACACGGTAAGACCGGTAGATTTAATGAGTGGGAGCCCATGGCTGCACTTCATTTGCAGTATGAGTGCGCTGGTCAGAGGCGATGTTGTGTTGAGTGCCATAATGGTGAATAAGGCATTTTGTGAGTCTGTGAATGTGAGTCTTGGCAGAAGCATTGCGTGCACAATGGGGAAACCCATTTCCACATTAGGTGTCTTTTCCCGTGTGGACAAGTCTCTGACATTTCCTTGATGAAAGAGGTCCAATATAATTAATCTGTCATCAGATAGATGGCTGATCACCCTGAGAAACTGGGTCACACTGAGGGCTCAGTTTTCATCTCTGCTGCTGGCAAACTGTACACTCAGCAGTGGCCATCCATAGCTAGGTGAGCCTGTGTGAGTGGAAGTCTATGTTGCTGAGCACATGTGTAATCTCAATTCCTGCCACATGGCCACTTTGTTCATGGACCCATCGGACAATAAGAGGGGTGGGTGAGGAAAGAGACAGAGGGTATCCCCTGAACAAGTGTTTCTATCCACTTGATTATTGAACCATTTATCCACTGAGGTCTCTCGTTGGTGAGCACTCAGATGGAATACAAGTGTTTTCACAGCTTTTGACCACTCACAAAGCTCCGTCTACCTACCTCTTTCCCAAATTTCTTTGTCACCAATATTCTAGTCATGCATCTCATAAGTGTCTGACATCCAGCCAAACCATTGACTTTGGATCAAGAACCAGTTTAGAGTCAGAAATTTGGCCATTTTTCCTCCAACACAATGTGTGCAACCAGGTTCACTATTCAAAATTCTGCCCACTGGGAAGATTTCTCCTCACCACTGTCCTCTAGGGGTGTCCTAGAAAGGGGCTCTAGTGCTTCAGCTGTCCTATTTAGGGTAGTGGCTGGATATTGTGCAGAACCATCTGTGAAAAAGCACTCTGTCTTCTGTTCCTCTGTCAAGTCATAGGGATCTTCCCATGAGGTCATCGGTACAGGCTGATGGATAGAAGGTCAGGTGGCTGGAGTAGAGATGGTGGGTATTTGAGCTACTTTCTCATGTAACATAGTTGTGCCTTAGCACCTGCTCAAGCCTGGTCATGTGTATACCACGTCCATTTGATGATGAAATGCTGCTGTCCACAACCTACTTTATGACTCAATGTTTCAGAAAGCACCAAGGTCATGATAGACAGTGTAGTTCACATGGTGACATGATGACCAATAGTCAAATGTTTGATTTATAGCTAAGCCCATCAATGGGTCAAGAGCTGTGTCTCCAAGGAATAGGAGTTATCTGCAGAAGATGACAGTGCCTTGCTTAAACATCCTAAAGGCCTATGCTGTGATTCACCTGTGGGAGCACTGGCAAGTATTGTCACATATTTGGCATTGCAATTGAAACTTCAAAAAGCCATTTCACCATTCTATTAATCCAGCTGCTTCAGGATAATGGGAAACATGGTAAGACTGGTAGATTTAATAAGCAGGACACCGCTGCCACTGTTCTGTAGCTCTGGTCTCCAAACAGCATTCCTGTCTGCCACTGAAACCTCAAGCACCATTGAATCTGCTGGTGTACATGGCCCAAGAGGTAGATGGGTTTGCACCGGAGTCTGCAGTAGTTGCAGAGTCTTTTCCAAATATGGATGCCCCTGAAAGCGAGCAGTCGTTTGGGTCACTCAGTACATGGGGCAGGGGAACATATTCAAATGAAAAATGTGCTTCTTCAAAAATCCGAATAGGACTAGTTGGCATTGTGCCTCTTTCTTGGTTAGAAGAGGGTCTCATACAACAACTTGTTCTTTACCCTGGATAAGATATTTTGACAGGATTCAAAAGACTGGACCCTCAGAAACATTACTGAGGTACAAGATGTCTGAAATTTAGATGTATTTTCCATCCTCTGTTACATAAATATCCCACCAATAATTCAAAGTACGCTTGCTACTTCTTGCTCACTCATCAAATCAGTCTAATTTTATAAATGTGATGGACCAATGTGGTATCTTACAGAAGCGAAAACAATCCAGGTCTCTCTGAATAAGATTATGACAGGATACCAGAGTGTTGTTATACCCCAGAGGAAGGATAATGAATGCATGTTGCTGGCCTTTCCAGCTGAAGGCAGGTTCCCTGTGGTGGTCCATGTATACATGAATAAAGAAAAGGCCATTGGCCAAGTGAATGACTGCATACCACATAGCAGTAGATGTGCTAATTTGCTCAAACAATAAACCACATCTAGTACAACAGCTGCAAGTTGATTCACCATTTCCTTGTTATAATTCTCCAATGTCATCCTCCAACATCCACCTGTCTTCTGCACAGGCTAAATGGGAGAGTTGAATGAGCATGTGCTGGTAATTACCACCCTGGCATCTTTGAAATTTTTGATGGTGGCACCCATCTTTGCAATCTTCTCAGGGTTTTGATACTGTTTCTTATTTACTATTTTTCTAGGTAGGAGGAAGCTCTAGTGGCTTTCATTTGACCTTCCTTATTGTCACAGCCCTCTCCCTGCAAGTCATGGAAGTGTGGGATTCTGACAGCTGCTACGTCTATCTATATCAGTTATCATTTCAGCACTGGGAAAATGACCACAGGATGACTCCAGGGACTCACTGGACACTCTGTAAATCTGGTGTACTAAGCTAAAGCCGTATTAATTACCTGACCTCCCTGAGCTCCTACTTTAATTGTAGGACCACGATGACATCTTTGGTCCCCTGGAACCCACATCAACACTGAACTAAAGTCCAGTAGTTTCTGAAAAGTCTAATTATTTTCCTTTCCCTAATGCACAGTTATCTTGAGAAAAAGCCTAGTCTCCTTGGGGAAAGATGGTGTAAAAATTCACTGCATAAATCGTCATTTACATAGTGGGTTTCTTGGTCAAGGGAACCCAGCCTCCCTTTCATTCAGGGAGTTCCGGGTCTTTAATCTGGCTCTAGAATGGAAATTGATGGGGGGGTCTGTACTTCACTGTTTTCATCATTCAGAATTGTCTTTTTCCCTATGACCCAGGGATTTCTGTATGTATATTGTGAGTATGAATGCAGTAGGCTTTCCATCAATTTCACTTCCAGGAACAACATGATTAAATAATCAACAACACAGCTCTACACAAGCCACATTATTCTGACGGCCACTATCCCACATTGTGCCCACATTGCCTTGGATGGTTGAATGCTGCCCCTTGGCCCCGTCACATGGGGATCCAAACTTTCTCATCGTATTTAAATTTTGGAGTTGAGTTACTGTGGTTTCCAGAGAAAAGCAATTATAGGGAAATTCAAAAATGCAGGTGCTGACCTCCCAAATCTGTATCACAAGGCATTGGATGAGGGTATGTGTTCTGGACCCTACCAGATTGGATGAGTAAGTCTAAAGGATGAGTCTACTTCAGCATCCCAATCTCCCTATGCTTTTGTATCTCCTCCTCTCCATTTAGCTAATGTAGGCCAGGCATTTCCAGCTCACTCATACAGGGCCATCTTTTAATCCACATTTCAGCTAATTAAGAAAATTAACTATTAGAACTTTAATTTTACCTTTTGTAACTCCCTAAGCTGCCTCATTAAACACAAAGTCACTACTTCATGGGCCCTAATCAGTAAATTCAGCCTGATAACATCTATGTTCCTTCCATTAACATAATCCCATACACATAATATCTATTCCCATGCCTGTTCTCTAGATTGATGTTCATATAAATGAGGTAACTCGAACTTTTGTGTGTGTGCGATGTGTGTGTCTGTGTAGCACACCACCTCATGGGTCACGCTCTCTATATCACTTCTAGGAGCCCACCACAGCATTCCAGCCATGTATAGAAAAAAAAAAAAAAAAAAAAAGGGGTTTGGGATAGCTTCTGAGAAGAATCAATATTATCTTGCCTGGCAACTGCCTCAGGGAAGGCACTACCTGTTGCCTCATCCGGTGCAGGGTTTATCTCTTAAGACTGAGTTGGATGGACTGATGACAGCATGCATCAGAAAGACAATACTGGCTCTTCTGGAGATGAGAAAGCTGTTCCTTTCGCCCAAAAAGCTTCATCAGAATTTACATACTCAGTATCCTCAGCTTCATCAGAGTCCTCCCACACAACCTTATTCTGAGTTGCAGGACTCCATTCTATTCAATCAATGCCCTCACTGTAACTGTAGACACATTTTGAGGATGTGCATGCATCTTTCATTGAATGTCAGTCACTTACATGATAAGAGTCTGGAATTTTGGCTCTTTCTCTACAGTTGATAAGACTATCACTCAGGACAAAAATAGCAGACTTGGCACTCAGTAGCTGCTTTCAAATTTGTGAGACAGAATTTCTGAATTCATCATTACCTCTCATCATTTTGCCCATGAACTTAAGGGCTACCAAGCAGCTTTATTCTGATCCCTGGTTCTCCACCTATGGTCAAAGATATTATGCAGAGAGTAACTAAACTCCTTGCCTCTCACAATCGCTGATTTGGGAGTGTCAAATGCATTTACCTTGTATAACTCTATACACAGTGTCCACCAAGGAATATCAGTGTTCTCCATATTATGAGAAGTAGAGCCCTTAGCATTGATACATCAAATTAAATTATCAGCCAACCACAGAAACTCCAAACCCAATGAAACACCTTCCTTTTTCATATTCTATTTTTCTAGAACCACTTCGGGTTCCAAAATCTGTATTACTCAAGGTTCTGTCACAGGGACAGTATTTTAGCAGTCTATTAAGTACTAAATTACACCATTACAACGTCAGAGAGTAGGTTCTCAGCAAATTGAAGAGCAACAAGGGCCAGTCTCAGTCCCCAAACTGAAGAACTTGGGGTCCAATATGTCAGGACGCAGAGCAGTTAGCACAGAGTGTGGCTAAACCCATCACACCTAGTCACATTTTTCTGCCTGTTTTATATTCTCTGGAAGTGAATAGATTGTGCCACCAGATTAAGGGTGCTTCTGCCTTCTTCAGCCCACTGACCCAACTGTTACTCTCTTTTAGGCAACACTCACACAGACACATGCCAAACTAATACTCTGTGTCTCTTAAGGCAGTCAAGTTGACACTCGGTATTACCCATTAGAGGCCTGTGGCGATAAATTTTCTGGTCCCCACTAAGGCTCCACATTCAAGCTGGTGACAGCCTGATGTCTGGGTCCTAGGCTGATGGTCAAGAATGGAAACCAATGGTGCTTTACTGAAAGGCACCCGTTGTTGCCAAATAATCCATTCAGCAAGAACTTTCTTTCCTTTGAAGCACGTCATATCCCTGGACTCAGCCAGATTCGAGGACTTTTCAGATGACCAGCTGTGGAGAGAAGCTCCCCACTCAAAGGCCATCTCTCTGCTGCAAGCTGAGGAGACGTCAGGACTATCAGCAGTGGGCTGGAGCTACCCACCACAGACTCTGTTGAAAACTGGGGAGATAACGTGATGAAAAGAAAGAGAGAAGAGCTACCAACATGAGGGTCTTTTCTTTCTGAAGGTTTAGCTGATGTTGGGACCTCTAGGTGTGAAGGGGTCCTACCCAATCCAGGGTTTTCTCTCTGCGGAGAGTTTAACATCTCATAGGATGATTAGCTCAATGCAGAAGCTACCAAGTCCAGGATTTCTTTCCTACTGAGAGTTCGACACCAACCCTTGACAGCTTGCCTGTAGAGGAGCTGCCCACTGTAAAGTCATCTGTCTGCTGTGAACTGGACACTCATCAGAACATCCAGCCTGTGGAGTGGAGCTACCCAATGGGGATCTCATTTGAGTTCTGCCCCTCAGCAAATCTTATCTATACGTTTCTCACTCTCCACTTGTCCGCCTATTGGAATGCTCCTGGATGGAGAAAAGCTATTTGAGAATCACTGAATGTTGGAGCTGAAAGAACTGTGACACCCACAGGGATAAAACGTTGTCTGTTGCCCATCACACTGTGAAAGGAAAAATAAGAGGACAGCTGTGGTCCTTCAGGGTGCACAGACCTAGGGTCTCTGAAAGCCAGGGCTGTGACACCCTCTTTAGGGTTTTGCTATTTCTGGCATCCCCAAACTTCTGGGAACCAGTGCATTCTCTAGTATGAGCTGTGGAAGTCGCTTCCAGTATGCCTGGTCCAGTTGCTGCTTCTCAGAGAGATGGTACTTCTGTTGGCATGTAAAATTTCCTGCTTTGCCACAGCTGGAAGGCCTTGCCGTGCACAGCGGCTGGAACTCACACTTGCTGATACACCACTAGCTACTCTACCTCACGTTTGCCCCTGCTAGGTGTTAAATCCTGGCCCAGAAGGCAACCTGAGTGCAGCCTCCCAGGCAGAGTGGGTAGAGCAAGCTTAGCAGGCCTGAGCAAAACTCAGGCAAAGGCACCACTGGTCACACATTTTTACAACTTTCAAGGTGACTCCCCCAAAGTCCCAAGACAAAAGGAGTGTAGCTAGTTGGGTTTAAATGCTTTTCTCCTATTGGATCTTGAAATACATATAATTCAGTCTCCTACAATTTGGAAACCTTTAAACCTTATTTGAAAATCATTATATTTCAAAATCTTTTAATAATTAAAGTTGAAAGATTGGTATTTTCATTGAACCACCCTATCTCTCTTAGTTACACAGACATATAGTCTACGAGAATATACTTCTGTAATTCATGACATTGGGCTTCAAGTTAGCGCTCTTCCAGTAGATTCTAAAGCTTACTCGTGGAACAGAATTGCTGATCACTGGATTTTGACATTTTATACTCATGTAATTTCTTTTTCTGAGAAGCTTTGACTGGGCATTGTAGGATGATGAGCAGCATTTCAGGCCTTTTCCATTAAGTGAAATTGTATCTCCTTTTTACATGGAAGAAATACCCAAATATGTTTGTGTCTTGTGGAAGCAAAATCGATGACTATCTCTATCGTATAGATTAAGCCCATAATACTTTTCCTACTTGCAGGATAGTGTAGAAACACAGGTGAAATGGGCATTTAAGAGTCGGTATAAAAAGACCAAATTGGGCCGGGCGCGGTGGCTCCAGCCTGTAATCCCAGCACTTGGGAGGCCGAGACGGGCGGATCACGAGGTCAGGAGATCGAGACCATCCTGGCTAACACGGTGAAACCCCGTTTCTACTAAAAAAATACAAAAAATTAGCCCGGCGAGATGGCGGGCCCCTGTAGTCCCAGCTACTCGGGAGGCTGAGGCGAGAGAATGGCGTAAACCCGGGAGGCGGAGCTTGCAGTGAGGTGAGATCTGGCCACTGCACTCCAGTCTGGGCGACAGAGCGAGACTCCGTCAAAAAAAAAAAAAAAAAAAAAAAAAAAAAAAAAAAAAAAAAGGCCAAATTGGGGTAAGAAAAGTTACAGGTCTTCCATCTTCATCTCAAAAGTTCAACATCCCTAAATATGAAGGAAACAGAAATCTGGAACTGTAATGGAGATTACCATCCTGGGCCAGTATAAACGGTGATACTGAAAATCCACAAAACAACAGATGTAGTGAGGTAGTGAATTATAGGAATGCTTTCACACTCTTGTTTGAAACGGTAAATTAGTACAGCAATGTAGAAAATGTGTTGGCAATTCGTCAAGTTATCTAGAATTAGAAATCTACTGTACTCCGCAATTTCATTTACTGGTGTATAGACCCCCAAGCCCCCTCTCGAAAAAGGTCTATTCCATTACAAGGAAGGCATGATGCCTATGTGGTATTATTGCTCTAATTCACATTATTCAAATAAATGGAGTGAAGTTAACCAAAGTCCATCAGTGACAGACCTGGATAAAAGAAAGTGTGGTACCCTAATACACACAAAATCATATTTGCAAACCCATACAAAAGAACCAAAATCACTCTCCATGAAGAGACATGAATGAAAGACTTAGCGCATCATCCTCAGCAAACTAAATAGAAACAGAAACAAACGCTGGCAGTTCACACTCAGCCTGGAATGAACATCTAAGACACATAGCACAGGGAGGTGAACCACGCACATCTGGGGTTTGTCAGGGGGCAGAGATAAAAACAGCTGTCAGGACAAATAGCTAATTTAGGCAGGGCTAATACCTAGGTGATGGGTTGATGGGGTTCGTGAACCAACCACGGCACACGTTTCCCTGTGAGAGTAAACACACATGTCGCTGCATATTACTCTGAAATTAGGATATAGAAATACAATTAAATAGTAAAAATTAAAAACATTCCTTTTTGGTATCAGTTATATTAATTTTGCAAATGTGTCACCACCTCTTATTTAAAGACCTGCATAAAGTAACTACAAATCAGAGTTCTTGATAAACTGTTCTGAAAGTAAATAAGTAGGAAAGTAGTGTATTGCTCTATTTTTGGTGATTGAATTTCTTTCTTTCACTTTGAGGATGGAATCTTAGCACAGTCTCCTCAGCTTGGAGTGGCAGGCGGTGCCATCTTGGCATGTTGCAAGTCTCTGCTCCCAGCTTTCAAGGGATGAATCTGCCTCAGCCTTTTGATTAGCTGAGATTACATCTGTGCGCACCAAACACATCTGATGGAGGTTTCACCACTGTTGGTCAGACTAGTCTCAGACTGCTGATGTCAAGTAATCTTCCTGCCCATATATCTTGAAAGTCCTGGGATTATAAGGTGTCGACATCAGTATGCTGGGCACTTGAGCTGAATTCCTAGCTGAGAAACATATACATCTTTCAAAGCTTTATTCTCTATCATTAGTTTTGATGAGTTTCTTCATATGTCTCATAAGTCAGGAAAATATAATTTTAATGCATTATTTTCATTGAAAACGTTTGTATTTCTATTAGTGTGTAATTAAAAGTTATTCTATTCAGAACATAATTTTCCTTTTATGTAAAAGTCTCAGGTTTTAAAATTTCTTTAAAATATGACTTTGGAAATTAATTACATTCATTGATATAAAGGGGTGTTTTCTAAGGGTCTTTCTTGCTTTATATTTTACAGGTTAATATGCAGATATCACTTGCGTTGTCTCAGAGAAACTATCAGACTATGAACTATTGAGTTATTGCTTGAACGAGCTAAGACACTGAAGTACTATTGGAAAAGCATGACTGGTTTTGAAATGTGAGGATTTGAGATTTTAGAGGGGCCAGGGTTGGAATGATATGATTTGACTCTGGCCCCACTCAAATTTTATCTTGAATTTTCACATGTGGTGGTGGTGGGATGAGATAGGGAGTAATGACTATGGGGGCAGGTTTCTTGTTTTTCTGTGTGTGTTGTTCTTGTGACAGTGAATAAGTCTCATTACATCTGACGGCTTTAAACATCAGCGTTTCCCTGCACAGGCTCTCTCTTTGCTTGCTGCCAACTGTGTAAGCTATGACTTGCTCCTCTTTGCCTCGCCTGACACATAAATCTTTAAGTCAATAAAACCCTCTTCCTCTTATAAATTGCCCAGTCTAGCATATATCTTTGTAAGTGCATGAAAATATACTAAAGTAGTAGAAATATGAGATTAATTATTACAGCTCTGCGACTTTAGTTTCACAGTCAAGTTAAGAAGTAAGTAAATTGCAAATGTGTGCAGGTCTCTGAAAATTTATATGAAACACTTTTTAGTTCAATAACACTATCAACGTATTTTAATATAAGCAATGCTGAAAGAGCTGTGAAGTCAGGTTATTGTAATGTATTCTACACTTTTACAATCAGTACTAACTTAAGACTATGGTCATTTTACTTTTTCTTTTAAGAGACAAAGTCTATAATGCTCTAGCCAGAATGAATTCAGTGGTGCCATTGTCGCTAACTACAGCTTCTAACTACTGGACTCATGTCATCCTGCTTCCTCAATCTCCCAGTTAGCTGCCTCTAGACCGAAAGCCCAGTAGGCTCAACTGATAACTTATTATATTTTCATTTTTTCATAGAGACAGAATCTTGCTGTGTTACTCGGGCTGCCCTCAAATTCGAGGACTACAGTGATACATCCAACTTGGCCTCATAAAGGATGCTGAGCTACCACATCCTTCTAATTTTTACCAACTTTTTGTTAGGAGAATGTTTCAGTATTTTGCCAAACTGCGTTCCAAATTCCTGGCCTCAAGTGTTCTTTTCCCTTGGCCTTCCTAATTATTGGAATTATCAATATGAGAAACAAAATCTGGTGTAAAAAATGATCCAGGTTTTCAATTATATGGTAAGATTTTCTTTAGAGTAGATAAAGCTTAATGCTGAATGATAAGGTAGAATGTTAAAAAATTTATTGGAGTAGGAGCCAACTTGTAAATAATAAATGCATAGTTAGTCTAGAGAATTGTATGTTTCACAAGAATTTTCACACAATTACCGCCAAAATGTTTTTGTACATTTAGAAATTGAAATAATATTTTTCCAATGAGGAAAGTATAAAGCAATGTAATGGACAACCAAACCAGCCAGGCACGGTGGCTCATGCCTATAATCCCAGTGCTCTGGGAGGCTGACGAAGGTGGATCATGAGGTCAGGAGATGGAGATCATCCTGGCTAACATGGCAAAACTCCATCTCTACAGAAAATACAGCAACAACAACAACAAAAAGCCAGGTCTGAGAGCAAGCACCTGTATTCCAAGGTATTGAGGAGGCTGAGACAGGAGACTAGCATGAAACTTGGAGGTAGAGCTGGCAGTGAACCGAGATCACACCACTTCACTCCAGCCTGGGGGACAGACAAAGACTCGGTCTCAAAAATTAAAATATCAGTAAATAACAGGTGCTGGAGAGGATATGGAGAAAGAGGAACACTTTTACATTGTTGGTGGGACTGTAAACTAGTTCACATTGTGGAAAGCAGTGTGGCGATTCCTCAAGGATCTAGAATAAGAAATACCATTAGACACAGCCATCCCACTACTGGGGACATACCCAAAGGATTGTAAGTCCTGCTGCTGCACCATTCACAATAACAAAGACTTGGAATCAACCCAAATATCCATCAGTGACAGAATGGATTAGGAAAATGGGGCACATATACAACATATAATACTATGTAGCCATAAAAAAGGATGAGTTTGCATCCTTTGTAGGGACATGGATGCAGCTTGAAACCATCATTCTCAGCAAACTCGCAAGAACAGAAAACCAAATAACAGCATGTTCTCACTCATAGGTGGGAACTGAACAATTAGGTCACTTGGACACGGGAAGGGAAACATTACACACCGGGTCCTATAGTGGGGATGGGGAGGGGGGAGGGATAGCATTAGGAGATATACCTACTGCAAATGATGAGTTAATGGGTGCAGCACACCAGCATGGCTCATGTATACATGTGTAACAAACCTGCAACTTGTGCACATGTACCCTAGAACTGAAAGCATAATATTAAAAAAAAAGAAAAAAAAAAAAAAAAAAAAAAAAAGACAACCAAACCAATTGTAAGTACACTACGAATGAAATCCAAAGCCATATCCCTGTCACTGGCAGGAACACAATTTTTTTTGGATGTAAATTCCAGTGGTAATCAGGACTATAGAGGCAATTTGTGTACTAATCACAGTAAGTTATTTTCTTCAGGCAGAAAAGTAATTCTCCTCTTCAAATAGAAATTACATATGCAATCAAAAACATTTTCTTTTCAAGTTCTTAATAAAGTATATGTTAGTTAAGATTAAATATTTGTGATTATCTCACCACTTCACTAATTCATATTTCAAACTGCATGAATAAAAAATAATAATATAATAAATAAATACTCTTCCATATTTCCATATATTAAAACCAATATTCTAAGGTA
>NW_016804025.1:102555-103732 GCF_001698545.2 Rhinopithecus bieti
CTGGAGAGGATGTGGAGAAATAGGAACACTTTTACACTGTTGGTGGGATTGTAAACTAGTTCAACCATTATGGAAAACAGTATGGCAATTCCTCAAGGATCTAGAACTAGATGTACCATATGACCCAGCCATCCCGTTACTGGGTATGTACCCAAAGGATTATAAATCATGCTGCCATAAAGACACATGCACACACGTATGTTTATTGTGACACTATTCACAAAGGGAAAGACTTGGAATCAACCCAAGTGTCCATCCGTGACAGATTGGATTAAGAAAATCTGGCACATATACACCACGGAATACTATGCAGCCACAAAAAAGGATGAGTTTGTGTCCTTTGTGGGGACATGGATGCAGCTGGAAACCATCACTCTTAGCAAACTATCACAAGAAGAGAAAACCAAACACTGCATGTTCTCACTCATAGGTGGGAACTGAACAATGAGATCACTTGGACTTGGGAAAGGGAACATCACACACTGGGGCCTATCATGGGGAGGGTGGAGGGGGGAGGGATTGCATTAGGAGTAATACCTGATGTAAATGACAAGTTGATGGGTGCTGATGAGTTGATGGGTGCAGCACACCAACATGGCACAAGTATACATATATAACAAACCTGCATGTCATGCACATGTACCCTAGAACTTAAAGTATAATAATAATGAAAAATAAACAAATAAAACAAAAAAAAAGAATTTGAATGAACAAGAACAGAAATGTTGACTAGATTTCAGAAAAAAAAAATTGTTTTGAGTAGATCAAGGAAATGAAATTACCTTGTTGACCAAGGAAAAAGGAGCATTAATCAAACATAAGGCTATGGAACTGAAATAGGTTAATAAGAATTACATAAGCAAGTTACACTTACAGGCCTAGGTTTACAGTTTAGCTATGGAATCTAGAAACTTCTACTGAGAGTATAATGGACAGTCACTGCATTACAGGTGTACTACAGACATTTAAAAGAAATCAAAGTGATACACTAATACAGGGAAGGGAGCTGCTATGAGTGAAACACAAGGCAGCCCAGAAATCAGAAGATCTTGTGTTCTTTCTACCTCTGAGAGATCTAAGAAGTACCTTCTTGAAAGAAAAATAAATTCTTATGAAGTGGTGCAGCTTGTTTTAGGAACTAGAAAGAGCTATATACTAGAGTATATAGTAAAAGTTG
>NW_016804026.1:0-317 GCF_001698545.2 Rhinopithecus bieti
GAGATGGAGTCTTGCTCTGTCGCCAGACCAGAGTGCAGTGGCACAATTTCAGCTCACTGCAACCTCTGCCTCCCAGGATCAAGAGATTCTCCTGCCTCAGCCTCCTGAGTAGTTGGGACTACAGGTGCATGCCACCATGCCCAGCTAATTTTTGTATTTTTAGTAGAGATGAGGTTTCACCATGTTGGCCAGAATGGTCTCGATCTCTTGACCTCATGATCCACCCGCCTTGACTTCCCAAAGTGCTGGGATTACAGGTGTGAGCCATCATGCCCGGCCTCAAATTCTTTTTTTTGTATATTATTTTAACTTGATTT
>NW_016804027.1:0-2581 GCF_001698545.2 Rhinopithecus bieti
TTTAAGTATTTGAGGAAATCTAGAAGCTTAAATGTAAGGAATATTTAGATGCTCAGTAAAATTTAAGTGTCAGATTTGAAAGTCTCACTAGCTAATATTTAAGGGATCAAAAGAAAGGTGTTGTGTTTTGTTTTAGACATTAATGCAAAATGATAAATTTAAAAATGAGATGTATAAAATGGGCTTAAAGGCTTAAAAAAGGTGTTTTTAAAAGACTAACTTGATATACTAGTATTATACAAAGTGAGAGTCAATGTTAATATTCTTGTACAAGTGAACCCACAAGCAAAAGCTAAGGCTTTAAAAAATACAAGTGGTATGATGTTTCTGGAACAGCTGTGGAAGTGTGGTCTCAGAGAACACAAGAAGACAGCAAAGACAATTCCTGGAAAATTAGAAGAAGGTAAAGGACAGAGCAGGCACAGCAAATCTAGCCTCAAGTCTCAATGAAAAGTCCCAAAGGGACCCAACGCTTCACTGAGTTGTGGGAAGCTCCCCTGCCAAATCTCTGGAATGAACCTGAGATGCCTTTTTGCAGTGACTCAGATACTAGAATTGAAAGAATGCGACATAAGTTTTAGCAATGGGGCAATTTATGATTTATTTTGGAAGAACTATCTGAGGAAATAAGATGAAAGTTGCTGGTGGGGCTTAGCAGAAATGCTCTCAAGCAAGCCAAAGATAAAGATATTTGCAATATTACTTAGAAGACCAAAGGTTGCTAGAAACCACGGAGATCAGGGAGAGGCCAGCAACTACAGGGCCGGAAGGCAGGTGAGCCTATCTTGTGGGAAGGGGAGAGGTGAATCTAGACGTGACGAGATGCCTGAGGCCTGGGATGGTTTGCCTGGCCCAGATCCACCAGCCATAATAGGAACCTGGGAGCCCAGTAGACATGAGGTGTCATATTTAAACGCTTAGGTGGGGCAAACAGGGCCATAAGAACAGACATTTTAAAATAAGACACAAACCAAATACACGGGTCTAAAGTTATAAAGTACAGAAAACTTACTTTCCCAGCATCTTGAAACACAATTCACAAAAATGTGAGCATGTCATCTAAGGATGGAAACATGAATAAAAAAGAGCACAAAGAAAAGAAAGAAAATTAAACTATAAATAGCAGTAAGGTGAAAGAAATAGAGGGAAATGGTGGTGGTAAACATAGACAGGAACTGCGTATAATGATTTGCTGGCAAAGGAAGAAATACCCGCTTAAAAACAATATATTTTTTTAAGGTGGAATGAGGTTAACAGTTGAAATAGAGGCAGCAGTTGAAAGGAAGGCAGCAGTTGAAAGAAGGTCATGGATTAAGAAGGTTGATCCAGCAGTTTCCATGCAAGTCCAGGTCTGCACAAAGGAAAAACACTTGGAAAAAATCATTTGGTTAAAAATAATAACAAGGGATAGGCAGAAGAGTTTGACCAGGATGTTGCAGACAGGAAGAAAGCAGGCTACAGGGAAATGTGGGAAAGTGATCAGTGAAGGAGAAAGGCAGCAAAGCCCCATCTACCTACATCAGTGGGTGTCAACCCTGACTGCACCTCTAGAATTACCTGGGGAGCTCTACAAAATACCTATGCACCACCCTCAACCATTGAGCTGGAATCCCTGGGGCTTGGGGATTGGGTATGAAGTGTCTAAAGCTCCCAGGTGATCTCAATTTGCAGCTAGGGCTAAGACCCACTGCTTTGCGTACAGAGACAATAAATGTGAGGTCCCGTATCTCCAAATTATCAGGCCCAAACAGCCACTTGCACCTGAAGCACTCCAATAATTGCAGTCAGTCATTTCCTTATTTGAACTTGGCAGGTAAATGACTAGATTTTTCACTTGACTTAAGGAGCTTTAAAATTCAGAAGGAAGAAAGGAAGAAAATTTTCTCAACTAAACTCAGAAAAGGAAGTGGGGAAATATGTTTGGGTGGCTTGTAAGCTATCAATTATTTTACATATTTGGAACCATCTTTAAATAGAAATCCAATGTACCATTGGTCTTCATACTGATAACAATTCACTCAGCCACAAAATAAAAGCTAGCAACACGGAGATAAGAATGTCTTATTTAGGTCACAAAATATCTACAAATTCTTTTTCTGTTTTCATCTCTATTGATCAGTGGTTCTCAACTGGGGGCAGTTTTGCCCCTCAGGGGACATTTGGCAATATTTCAGACATTTTTTATTGTCATGATTGGCAGCTTGTTATTAGAATCTACTGGGGTTCAACCAGGGACACTGCTAACCACCCTACAATGCACGAGAAATCCCTTAAAGAATTATCCAGTCCAAAATATCAATGTGCTGAGGCAGAGAGATCCTGCTCTAGATAGTAAGGTTAACATTTCTGCAAATAATAACTAATACTCTCTATAATAACTATATATTGATACTCTCTACTAATAACTGCCTTTCAACCAAAACACAAATAAAATAAGTTTCAACATGCACCAATTATATGCTGAGTTAAAGAAAAACAAAAAAGTCTCTTACAGAAAATCAAAGCACTAATAAAATTATCTTGTGGGTTTACCACGATGATAGATCAAGGACTGGAGAATTAAAGCATTGGCCAACCAAGT
>NW_016804027.1:5254-7116 GCF_001698545.2 Rhinopithecus bieti
CCTATTTAAAAAAGTCATACTTTTTTAAAGAAAACAAAAGCAAAACCAAAATAGCAGAAATATAATGTGAAAAAAGAAATCCCCTATAGTTCCTCCCCCTAAAGAAAACCATTGTAAGTAATAATGATAATAATAATATAACTAACATTTATTGAGTGTAGTAAAGGCCATACACTGTGCTATTAATTTGTTAAAATTTTCTATGGATATAATATATGCATAGACATTATGTTATTAATATAACATGCATCATATTATATGATGTGTTCTATTCTGTTGTGATACACTAGCAAATGGTGGTATATATCTGTACATAACAGAATCATCACTCATTACAGAAATGTTTACATTTAGCAACATTTGTTGTGCTAATCACTGTGTTCAATGCATTACTTGACTTACTTAATTCTGTCAACGATTCTCTAAGGTACGGTGTAGTATTATTTATTAATCTAGGAAATCAAGTATTGGAGAGATTTAATACCTTATTTTAGGTCATGGCTTTGAGAGGCAGAGCTAGGATATCCACTGAGAGCTGTCTCAGCCCAAAGCCTGAATTCTTATCAATGGTATTTTTAACTTGTTTTAATGCTGAGAAAAATACTTTTTAAATATTGATGAACATTAACTCAAAAAAGCATCTTTATAACTGCTAGAATATGTTTGCAATTTAGTAGTAACTCCAGAAAGAGTGCTTGGTAGTAATTGAACTCAAATATCAAGTTCATTTATACCCTCATAAATAGCTTAAAGTTTCTCAGAAGGTAGGGTGAGTAGTTGATCCAGAAGGTGCCAAAATGATAAGCGTTATATGCCAAAAATGGACTTCCTGGAGAATGCAATGGGGCTACCTTTCCATTCTCAATGAAAATTTGAGCCAAAATAAATGTGCACTCACAGATAAGTAGATAAGCATTATTTGTCCTACACCAACTTCACATATCCTATAAATCTTAGTGTAAAGTTGTGCATTGACCTGCTACAACATAAATGAGCCTCAAAGACATGACTGAAAGAAGTCAATCACAAAAGACCACATGTCATATTGTATGGTTCCATTCATATGAAATGTCCACAGAAGGCAAATCTTTTCCAATAGAAAGTAGATTAGTGGGTACCTGGGGCTGGGGGTGGGAACAGGGAATGACTGCAAATGGGGGTGAGCAATTTCACTGGGATGATGGAAATATTCTAAACAGATTGTGGGAATGTTGCACAACTCTGTAAATTTATTTTAAAAACACTGAATTGTACACTTAAACTGAGTAAACTATATCATGTAAAACTACTACTTCAAAAAGTTATTTCAAAAGTATACCTCGGCACCCAAGATGGTCGAATAGGAACAGCTCCAGCCTCCAGCTCCCAGCATGAGTAACACAGAAGACGGGTGATTTCTGCATTTTCAACTAAGGTACTGTGTTCATCTCACTGGGGCATGTCGTACAGATGGCGCTGGTCCGCGGGTGCAGTCCAACCAGCGGGAAGTGCAAGGGGGAAGGGAATTCCTTTTCCTAGCCAAAGGAAATTGAGACACACAACACCTGGAAATTCGGGTAACTCCCACCCTAATACTGCACTTTACCAAGGGTCTTAGCAAATGGCACACCAGGAGATTATATCCCACAACTGGCCCAGAGGGTCCCATGCCCACGGAGCCTCCCTCATTGCTAGCACAGCAGTCTGAGATCTAACTGCAAGGCAGCAGCAAGGCTGGGGGAGGGGCGCCCGCCATTGCTGAGGCTTAAGTAGGTAAACAAAGCCGCCAGGAAGCTCGAATTGGGTGGAGCCCACCAAAGCTCCAGGAGGCCAGCCTACCTCTGTAGACTCCTTCTCTGGGGAGATGGCATAGCTAAACAAAA
>NW_016804028.1:0-417 GCF_001698545.2 Rhinopithecus bieti
GTTATGCACATGTACCCTAGAACTTAAAGTATAATTAAAAAAAAATTTATTAATCATATGCTTGATTCTAAAACATCATTCATTGATAAAAATCTAATCTATTTACTGATAAGATTAATATACAACAAGGTTTTTAATCACTTATATATAAATATTCCTGCAAATAAAAAATTAAAAACATTTTATATATTTCACTTAACAAACTGAAAATTTGATTCTAATTTTTGAACATTATATTCTAATATTAACAAATCCACAATTATTTAGGATAACAACATTAGCTGCTAATGTCATACTAAATATATAGATGATTTTCATCCTAAAGTTCTTCAGATTCAAAATGTTTACTATTTTAAGTAGTGAGTTATATAAATAAATGTTCTAAAACATTCAAAATTAAAACATTCCTAAAAGATT
>NW_016804029.1:0-417 GCF_001698545.2 Rhinopithecus bieti
CATAGGTTTCAATGCTCTCCAAAATATCCTACTGAAGATTCTATGATAACATTGTTACCAAACTGCTCAATGAAAGGACGTATAACTCTGTGAGATGAATTCACACATCTGCAAGCAGTTTCTCAGAAAGCCTCTTTATAGTTTTTATCCGAGGATATTTTCTTTTTCACTACAGGCCTCAATGCACTCCCAAATATCCCTTTGCAGATTCCACAAAAACAGTGTTAGCAAACTGTTCCATGAAATAAAGGGGTAACTCTGTGAGATGAATTCACACTTTACTGCGAACTTTCTCAGTAAGCTTCCTTCTAGTTTTTATCTGAGGATATTTCGTTTGTCACTATAGGCTTCAATGCGATTCCTAATATCCCTTCTCAGATTCCCCAAAACAGAGCTACCAAATTGATAATCGTGTAA
>NW_016804030.1:0-2590 GCF_001698545.2 Rhinopithecus bieti
TGCTTTATATTTCTTAACTAAAATCATGCCTTGAAAACTTTAGGAAATCTTATTTTAAACACCTGACATTTTTGTTATCAAACAGAATAAGTAGAAAAGTGGTGTTTTAAAACATAAAATTATAACACAATTTTAAAATATCAATAGGTAAATTAATTATTGATAGTAAAATATACCTAAGTATAATCTAATAGAATTACTTTTAAAATCTCATTTTATGATGAGATTCTTGAACTCATTCTTAAAAAGTCATTTTCTTTGACAAGTTTCCAAAGAACAACTGGGCTCGGTCTAAGTGCCACAGAGAATAGAATAAGGCGTGTAGTAAAGTGACACTAAGATTAAAGCAGTGTCTGGCATTTTGCTTCTCTACAGGCAGAAGATGACTCAATTAAAATTTTAGGAAATCAAGTTTCCTCATGAATTCCCTAACACTATGAGTGGGCTCTGTACCCTTAAAGTCAAAGGCCCAATAACAAAGCAGCAGGCACACACAATTGCTGATATTCAACGCAAATAATCCATGCCAGCAGAGTGGAAGAGGAACTTTAATGACATCCCAGAACTAGAGCCCCCTTCCATGGATTGAAATCCGCCAGATGGACTAAGCGTGACAATCTGGACATGCAAACGTCAAATTGGCTCCTATAGACTATGTTCACATCACCCTATGGTGCAGTAACAGCTCCCAATGTATCCTTGGACCTTGTAATCTCTACTATTTATAGCCCTAAACTTTTCCAAACTGAAAAGAGGTTTCTCAAAAACTAAAAGTAGAACTACTCTATGATCCAGCAATCCCACTCATGGGTATACATCTGAAAGAAAGAAAATCCTAGTATTGAAGAGATACCTGAACTCCCCTGTTTATTGCAACATTACTCACAATAGCCAAGATATGGAATCAACCTGAGTCCAGCAATGGTTGGACGAATAAAGAAAATACAGTACATATGCACAGCAGAATATCATTCAGCCATGAAAAGGAAAAGATCTGACATTTGCAACAACATGGATGGAACTGGAAGTCGTTATGTTAAGTGAAATAAGCCCGACTGGAAAATGCATATACCACATATTCTCACTTATATCTGGGAACTGAATAAAGTGGATCTTATAAACATAAAGAGTTGATTGATGCTTACTAGAAGCTGGCAAGGGTAGGGAAGAGGGGGAAATGAGGAGAGGTTGATTAATAAATAGAAACATAAAATTATATAGAAGGAATAAGACCTAGCACTCAAGAGCATAGTAAAGATGACTATAGTTAACAATAATTCATTGTATGGTCCAAAATTGCTAGATAAGAGGATTTGGAATGTTCCCAACACAAAGAAAGGGTGAATGTTTGGGGTGACGGATGTTTCAGTTCCTTTGGTTTGATCATTATACATTGTATGAATGTATCAAAATACTCTATGTACCCCCCAAATATGTACAACTATTAATAATAAAAAATAAACCAATATATAAAATGCTCTCAAATATTATTTTGGAATCCCAGAATCCCAGAATTTTCCTATATGCCCATGTCAATTTCCAGTTACCACTTCTGCCAATTTAATTTCTTTTTATTTATTTTTTTTTGAGATGGAATTTCACTCTGTTAGTAGAAGGAATGCCATGGCATGATCTTGGCTCACTACAATCTCCACCTCCTGGGTTCAAGTGATTCTTCTGCCTCAGCCTCCTGAGTCACTGGCATTACAGGTGCCACCACCACCCCCCGCTAATTTTTGTATTTTTAGGAGAGAGAGGGTTTCACCATGTTGGCCCAGCTGGCCTGGAACGCCTGACCTCAAGTCATCCGCCCACCTCAGCCTCCCAAAGTCCTGGGATTACAGGCATGAGTCACCATGCCCGGCCCCAATTGACTTCTAATATCATGTATTTGTTTGCCTATATTTAAACTTTGTAAAAATCACTATCATATAGTATGCAGTTTTTAATACCTGGTTTCTTTTGCTTGACATTATATTTGTGAGAGTCTATCATATTTTTACACAAGCAAAATATTATCCCTGCAAAGTGGTAATTTGTTCTTTCTCATTGCTGACAAATATTCCACTGTGTTAATATATGATAATTTACTTACTTTTCCTAGTGTTCTTGGGTAATTATGAGAAATATTTGTATACACACAGTTGTGCATTTCTTTTAGGGAACATATGTTTACATTCCTGATGGAATGTACTTAGCAGTGAAATTTCTAGGCTAACAACCAGCATTTATCTCTATTAGATACAGTATAAAGGTGTTCACAATTGTTTTCTCCAATTTTAACTCTCACCAGCAGTAAATGAGCATTCTATTTGCAGCATATTCTCATTAGCACTTGTAATGTCTGTCTTTTAGCTTTAAATTTTATGTTGTGGAGATAATCTTCTATGTTTACGTTTTAAAAATTTACTGTTTAACATTCTTGAAACAATGATGTCACATCTTAAGCACTTTATAAATGTTAGTTTAATTTTTTGTGAACAGGGTCTGAGTAAAAATTAGGTGAAATTTGTCCTGACAAGATAGAATTCATGGCTCTCAGGAAAGAAAGAAAAAAAAAGGAAGACAAAAAGGAAGGAAGGAAGGAAGG
>NW_016804031.1:0-992 GCF_001698545.2 Rhinopithecus bieti
ACATGTGTAAGTGAAACTGACATTTTCTTTTACTGTGTAGCAGTAAAAAATATACCGACTACTAGTATAGTTTGGTCCCATTACCTTGATTCATGCTAAGGTACCAGCAGTTTTACTCATCATTGCTTTTGCACTATTGTCACAAATGTCAAATGATGAAAAAGGCAAATAACATCTTTCTATTATTATGAAAATACTTTTGACCTCAACGACCCTCAGAAAAGTCCCTGAGAATCCCCAGGGGTCTGTGGACCATGTTTTGAGGACCACTGCTCTTAAACTTCTGCAAAGGACCAGGCCTCCCAGCATGCAGAATGTAGCTACTAGCACATGTGGGAGGAGAGGTGAGGTCTCCTTCAAACAGGGCAATTTGCCTTCCTTTTTGGAGCCTGAGATGGACTTTTTGTTTCCTTGCAGAACTGAAGGCATCTGGCCTGGGAGCACGATTATTCTCCACTCACCTTTAAACTGCCTCAGCTATTACTAAGTCTCTGGCAGTGATGTGTTGATTATGTGAATTTAAAGCCCACAGGAGCCAGAGGAATGACAGATCAGATTCTCTTAAATGAGAAATAAAATCCAGGAGCCTGGCAGCGGGACATATGGCTCTCGCTCCTGCTGACCTTTGATGTCACTCTGGTAGAATGACTGCTTCTAGGCCAGATGGCATGTAGCTTAAACGGAGATGTCTCAACCTGTTTCCTAGTATTAATTGTGCACATTGATACTCCTCCATTGCGTAGTCCATAATTCTTCATTGTCAACCTCGTTTAGATTTTTTTTTGAGGGGAAGCTGAACTCAAGCAGGCCTCCATGAATTCAAGCTATTTCAAAAGCTCTAATTTCATTTAAGTCTCCAAACCCAAACCTTTTTCTATCCAATCACTGTTGTAGACTGACAGACACTGAATCTCCCTTCTGCCAATTGAATGTATGTCTAGCAACTTTTTTTATTTTTTTTATTTATTTTATTTTATTATACTTTAAGTTCT
>NW_016804032.1:0-419 GCF_001698545.2 Rhinopithecus bieti
ATAGTTTCTTTTGCTGTGCAGAAGCTCTTTAATTAGATGCCATTTGTCAATTTTAGCTTTTGTTGCAGTTGGTTTTGGTGATTTCATCATAAAATCTTTGCCCATGCCTATGTCCTGAATGCTGTTGCCTACGTTTTCTTCTAGGGTTTTCGTCGTTTTGGGTTTTACATTTAAGTCTTTAATTCATCTTGAGTTAATTTTTATATAAGGTGCAAGGAAGGGGTCCAGTTTCAGTTTTATGCTTATGGCTCTTCAGTTTTCCCAGCACCATTTATTAAATAGGGAATCCTTTCCCCATTCCTAAAATATTGAGAAAGAGAATCTCTTTTCCAGTTTCCGATTTTATTTTATGAAAGAAATGTGTTAGTTTTACTGACATTTTACAGAGTATTAATCAAAATAATGATCAATTACTATTG
>NW_016804033.1:0-1993 GCF_001698545.2 Rhinopithecus bieti
CCCGGGTTCACACCATTCTCCTGCCTCAGCCTCCTGAGAAGCTGAGACTACAGGTGCCCACCACCACGCCCGGCTAATTTTTTTGTATTTTTAGTAGAGATAGGGTTTCACCGTGTTCGCCAGGATGGTTTCGCTCTCCTGACCTCGTGATCCGCCCGCCTAGGCCTCCCAAAGTGCTGGGATCACAGGCGTGAGCCACCGCGCCCAGCTACACTAAAGAATTTTTATGTGACTTAGTTCAAAAAGACCTTGGTACTGCTATATAATACTAAGCCCTAACCTTTTGATTTTTCAGATGCCTAATATCATCAAGAAGCCTGAACATTCTATCTCTGGAGCAGTTTTATTATTATTTTATGTTTGATCAAACCTAAAGAAGATAGATAATAAACACGAAAATCGTAAAAGGAGGAGCAGGCATCGATTTTCCTTATGACTTTAGACATATTTGAAGTGCATTTGGTATCTGGATTTGGCAATTGTAAAATCTGTTTTAAATGCATACGGAAGAAGATTAGAAAAGAATACAAAAGACTGGGCACGGTAGCTCATGGCTCCTGCCTGTATCCCAGCACTTTGAGAGGGAGGCCGAGGTGGGTGGATCGCCTGAGTTCAGGAGTTAGAGACCAGCCTGTCCAGCATGGTGAAACCCTGTCTCTACTAAAAATACAAAAATTAGCCAGCCATGGTGGCAGGCTCCTGTAATCCCAGCTCTTTGGGAAGCTGAGGCAGGAGAATCACTTGAACAACCCTGGGGGCAGAGGTTGCTGTGAGCTGAGATCATGCCACCGCACTCCAGCCTGGGCAACAGGCTTTTTTTTTTAAAAAAAAAAAAAAAAAAAGAATATAGAAAAGATAGTTCTACTAAGATGACATGATTATGCTTGATATTTTTTCCAGAGGTTTATGTACTATTTTTATTTTTATAATAAAACTGTTTCTCATTCTTAAAAAATACAAATGTGGAAGACAGTTCTTGGTTGATTCCAAATACTTATCTAATGGCCAGATTTACACTGAATATAAAACATGTCACCCACAGATGACCTAACAATGTAAAACAATACCAAAACCTCATACATTCCCACTTCGATGGGAATATATCTGGAACAAGTTCCTGTTGCGTTATAACATACAACACTAATAATAATAAAGTCTTCATTTTTACACATTTGTCACTGAATCCTAGCAATACTTTTCAATACAAATAGTAAAATCTTGTTAAATTTTTTATCTATTTCCATATTTGTTTTGGCAGTAAGTTTACTTTTTGCAGAATGAAAATACTTGATCAAGACCAGCTTAATTAGACCCGTATTTTTAAGAATCCCACCATAATGATTATATTCCAAGTATAACAGAATCCCTGCTTAGAAATATTTGTAAGAGTTAGCTTAAACTAGTATATATATATGTTGAGTTAGTAAATCTGCATTTAAAAATTCAGACATTTGAGCTGGGCATGGTGGCTCACACCTGTAATCCCAGCACTTTGAAAGGCTGAGGCAGGTGGATCACCTGAGGTCAGGAGTCTGAGACCAGCCTGACCAACAGGGAGAAACCCTGTCTCTACTAAAAATACAAAATTAGCTGGGAATGGTGGTGCATGCCTGTAATTCCAGCTACTCAGGAGGCTGAGGCAGGAGAATCGCTTGAACCCAGGAGGTGGAGGTTGTGGTGAGCCAAGATTGCGCCACTGTGCTCCAGCCTGGGCAACCACAGTGAAACTCCGTCCAAAAAAAAAAAAATCAGACTTTTTTATTCATTTATATTATACTCTTCTCTAATTAGCCTAATTACTTTAAACCATTTATTGGTTTAAAATTGTTTCATGGCAATTATTTAAAATAAAAAGCAGTCAAAAAAGGCATTAGGAAATATTTCAATAACTCTATCTTTTAATAAAATAGAAACAATAACTATTATATTCATTCGCTGTTTGATTTTAATTATTTCAATGAGGTATAAGATTTCACATCGGCTGGGCGCGGTG
>NW_016804034.1:0-1846 GCF_001698545.2 Rhinopithecus bieti
TATCAATGTAAAGTTCAGTCTGTTGCTTCAGAGGGAGCAAGCCCCAACCCTTGGAGGCTTACATGTGGTGTTGAGCTTGTGGATACACAGAAGTCAAGAACTGAGGTTTGGGAATCTCTGCCTAGATTTCAGAGGGTGTATGAAAATGCCTGGATGTCCAGGCAGAAGTTTGCTGCAGGGGTGAAACTCTCATGGAAAACCTCTGCTAGGGCAATGTGGAAGAAAAATATGGCACTGCCTGGTAGAGTTGAGAGAAGAGAGCCACCATCCTCCAGACCCCAGAATGGTAGATCCACTGGCAACTTGTACTGTGCATCTGGAAATGCTGCAGCACTCATTAACAGCTCATGGAACCAGCCAGGAGGGGAGCTGTACCCTACAAAGTCACAAGGATGGAGTTGTCAAAGGCCATTAGAACCCACCTCTTGCATCAGCATGCTCTGGATGTGAGAGACAGAGTCAATGGAGATCACTTTGGAACTTTAAGATTTAATGACTAACCTATTGGATTTTGGACTTTCACAGGGTGTGTAGCCCCTTCATTTTGGCCAATTTCTCCCATTTAGAATGAGTAAATTTATCCAATGTCTGTATCCCCATTTTATCTAAAAAGTAACTAACTTGCTTCTGATTTTAAAGGCTCATAGGCAAAAGGGTCTTGCCTTGTCTCAGGTGAGACTTCGGACTTGAATTTTTCAGTTAATGCTGGAATGAGTTAAGACTTTGGGGGACTATTGGAACAGTATGTTTGTGTTTTGAATTGTGAGAACATGATATTTGGGAGGGACTCAGGCAGAATGATATAGTTTGGTTGTGTCCTCACCCAAATCTCATCTTAAATTGTAGTTCCCATAATTCCCACATTTCATGGGAGGGACCAGATAGAGATAATTGAATAACGAAGGCAGTTACCTCCATGTTTTTCTTGTGATAGCAAGTTAGTTCTCATGAGATCTGGTGGTTTTGCCCTTTTACTGAGCACTTTTCCTTGCTACCACCATATAAAGAAGGATGTGTTTGCTTCCCCTTCTGCCATGATTGTAAGATTCCTGAGAGATCACCAGCAATGCAGAAACATGAGTTAATTAAACCCCTTTCCTTTATGAATTACCCCATCTTGCACAGTCCTTTATAGTAGCATGAGAACAGATTAATACAACACACAAATGCCAATGTTTATTGTGCTCAGGTACTGGATTCAGAGCAACTAGAATGAAAAATACATAAACTTACATCCAACATGTGATATTGCTTTGACCAGTACATTTCAGATTGTCAACTTATACATACTTTGAAGTCATTTTCATAGGACATACAATTACTATTAGGCATAACCTCAAACATTAAATAAAATGGTAAGAAAAGAGTTACAACTGTGCTGAAATTGGAATCATAAATTTCAAGTCTGGTTTTACATTTAAATCCTGTGTAGTTCTCTGACTTGGGCAGAACTTGTTCTTAACCTTGCTTGCCTCAGTTTCTCATTTTAAATATTTAAAACAAATATTGAATTAGATCATCCCAATGGACATTGCTAGGTCTGAAATGCTATTATGCCAACCATTTCATTTACCTAATCCCAAAGAAGACACACTTTAACTCCTGATATATTCCTACAGAGACTGCAAAATTCCAAGGGTCAAATCTCATCGAGACTGTCTCAAACTGTAAATATGACTTTGACTTGTTTTTTTCACTTAATTATCATCCATATTGATTTTCAAATTTTCTGAGATATAGAAAATGCATGATCCAACAGCAGATGTGGGAGGAAAAGGTGAAAAAGATCTGCATGTCAACCAGAGCAATTCTTTTCCTTCTCTATGTTTCTGCAAATTAAATGGAG
>NW_016804035.1:0-13930 GCF_001698545.2 Rhinopithecus bieti
CGGGAGTTGGAGACTGGAGCTGTTCCTATTTGGCCATCTTGCTCCCTCCGTGATGTTTGTTAATATCACTGCTTTCACTTCATAAACCAGCAAGTGATATTTTCCCCCTTGGGCATATATTAAGAATTTACTTTTTGTAGATAAATGCACAAATATGATTAGCTTTTGCAAATTGGTCCTTATTCTGTTACTGGTAAGTAATTTTTATATTATTCCACTGTAAACAGATGCTATTTTCCACTACACATTCAGCTGTAATTAGCTAATTTAATGTGTTAAAACAACAAAAGAACTTCGAGAATGATTCAATGATTCAAGCTGCATGGAAACTAAGAGAAATCAAGCATGAAGTTTGTAAATTTATTCCAAAATTTAGTTTTTGATAAGGAATTGTAGAGTGCCTGTTCCTTGAAGTTGTTTATCTATAGTTGTGTGTTCACCTTTATAGGGCTGGTTCTGCAAACAAACTTCCAAGCAGAAGGGCTACACAGGTGCCTCTGCTCATTGCTCTTCCATTTCCTAAAACTTGAACTATTAGTTCAAGTGGCACTCCTCTGCATTGAAGACTAGATTTGTTTATATATTTGTTCTTTTAGATATGTATATATGTGGCAAATGTTTCTGCCTGTTACATAGCAATATATCTATATATACACATTATTGCAAAAGTGGTGCAAGAAGAGGAGATGTAGAACATGCAGCCATGGAGACAGGATAAAAACTCCAAAAATCTAGTGTCATGGAAGCAAGAGTGATAAAAGCTTTTGGAAGGGAATGCGTATCACTATTGACTGCTGCTGCTATAACAGATAGGAGGGTGTAGAAGTGTCCATTAGATTTCACAACATATATATTATTGGTAACTGTCATACAAGACAGGACAATTTAATGCTAATTCATTCACTGGAACAATAAATTTTGAAAACAATAGATTTTGGAAAGGAAATAAAGGATCTGAATGCTTGGTCATGAATTAGCTAATTGGAGTGGCTTCCAGAAGCAAACTTCGCCCATCTGACATGATCGTTCTTAACTGAGCACTATTATCTTATTTAGTACTACTAATAGGTATTTCCATACTATAAGTGAGTATCTGGAAACAGATCTGCATTTGATTGTATCATTTAGAAAAGCACAACGATGAGGTAATATCTTTAATAACATTAATAAGTTATCTTAAATACTTTCACTCTTCAAAAAATATCCATGCTGTAGAAAATCTTAACAGTACAAATAAGGAAAAGGTGTAATATACAGTAACTTATAAACTAGTTATCCAGTGTTAATTCTTTCAGACTTTCAGGGATATTTTTTTTCTATCAGTAGGTACATAGTTGGTGCTCGGTATCTATTCGTTGAATAATTACATATTATTATACAAAAAATGAATCACACTGTGCATACTGTTACATTAACCACTGTCTTCAACATTTCTCCATTTGACCAAGATTTCTTGGTTTACATCCCCATGACAGTTACCATTCTTAGGGAGAAGTGCTATACCTTCGTGCAGTTAAGAACAAGCTATAAACATGAAGTTGCAGTTCTCAACTAGGCCCCTAACTTTATTTATATACCCAACAAAATTCATTTCACCTCCAGTATGAATTTTTTTCTATCCCTAAAATATTACTAGAAAGGTTATAGAAAAGGTTATCATCAAATTACTGAATAGAATGATTTACTGCTTATCTTTAAAATAATTTGTTAAAGACTATAGAGGAGTCAAATCTTAATTATCCATAGAAATATCATTAACTTTAGGCCTTCCTCCACAGATTAGTATTTTAAGATTGACTTTCCTCTGATCTTCAATATCCCTTTTGTCTGTAATGGCCATGACTTGCAAAATCACCAAAACCTCACGGAGCAGAACAGCCTGAAAACCAGAATGCTCACTGCAGAAAAACTATGTAAAAGAAAATAAACCATTTCTTCTAAGCCCCACTAGTTTAGGGCATATTTGTCATTGCAGCTTTGTGTTAACATAACTAATACAAATCCTTTTCATGGATTTTCAGGTGAGCACTAAGAGCATAAAGATATCCTAATAATGGCTTTCAAAATTCCAAAGAATACATTTTATGTATTATTTAAATGACTTTTTGTAAAATTCATACTTTTCTTCCAAGTTGGATTTTATTATGCCCATTTCAAAGATGAGGAAACTAAGGAACACAATGATTAAGTAACTTCCAAAGGTCCACAAGTAGTAAACGACAGAGGCAAGATTTGAAACCAGGTCTCCCTGTCTCCAAAGTTCATTGCACCATGAAGAATTTCTCAAATACTTCTGTCTTAAATGCAGACATTCTTCAGAATGAAAAATAGATCCAGAAAGGGGAGAGAAGATAAAATAGAAGTACTTTTCTGATAGAGTATAATTCCCACTTTCTTCTTTTACACCAGAAACTAAATAGAAAAAAAAAAAGTAAAATATTCTAACTAGTTTATGGGGCACAATCTCAGGGGTATGTAAAAGAAACACATTTCTTCTTCCATGACACACAGTCAGATTACACTCCTCTTAGAGTTCACTGGCTACATGACTGAGTGATAGAAATAAGTGCCGGTGAACAGGATCTGCAACACGTCCAGTCCTGATGCACTAAAAATTCCTAAGTGTAGTTTTCCTGGCTCTTTCCTCTCTGCCTGCTTGATGCAGACAAATGCAGCATCTTGGAAGCTACCCATTAAAGATATTAAAACAACAAGATGGAAGGTTCTGGATTCCTGAATCGCCACATGGAAGAGTTGTGGTGGATCAAATGGATCTAATGGATCAAAATATTTGATCCAATGGATCAAAAACTCTTATTTTGGATATTACATGAGCAAAACTTCAGTATCTAATTTGTTAGAACTGTTATATATCTTTTGATTGATTTATACAGCAGCCAGAGTTACATGAAACTAACAAATACATCTACTTACTCTTATGCTGTAGTCCTGCAGAAACAGAGTTCTCAGCCAAAGTAAAGAAGAGAGAGTTCATGAGCATACGGAAACAATAAAGTCTGTAAAATTTAATTTTAGCTAATCTTTGTCTAAATGAAGCATCAAAGTGCTCTGAAAATCTACTAGTTCTATGGCCCTAAGAAAAAGAAGAATATAACATATCTTTTTGGAGGCCTCTTTTGAGTATTTCTTTAGAAAGACTAGAGTAAAATGATACCTAGAAGATGTGCTGAACCTCAATCTGTACTAAGCAAAATCACCTATTCCATTTGTGTGTGTGTGTGTGTGTGTGTGTATGTGTGTGTGTGTGGATAAACTCAAATCACTTTTTCCATATTTTTTTGTCAGTTCTTACTAAATCAATATTTACTTGGTATGGTTGGCATAACCAGTTTCTCAAATGTTCTAACTGAAACCAGAGATAGAATATGACTGTGGGATTTTCTTAACCATTGCAGGAAAGCCAGGTAATGTCTTTGTGCCACAGTGCAATTGAATTTTGGTTTCTGATATTCCTGTTTGACTTTGACCGAATAAATAAAAAGACCCTGTGACTTCCTAAGGAGACTTGCAAATGGTTGATGAAAACTCTCCAAGATCTTAATATAATGTATGTCAAAATAAAACTACTTCTATTTCAGGAACCCTTCAAGTGTACAGCTTTTCATCCTTCTTCGTTTTCCTGGCTGTCCTTTCTCATCATAATTTAGAAAGATTTTTTTTTTTTTAAATTCACTTCTGCCTTTACTTTCAGGAGACCCAGAGATGATCTTGTGTTGTTTTTTTTTTTCCCCGTCTTACATAAATTTTATCTATGGATCTTAAGTCCCTTTGGCAAACATTCAAGATGGGAAACATTGCCTTGCAGTAGGTATCTAAAGGTAAAGATAGCATAACTCTTCATTAAAATCTTAACACAACCTAGAAGATCACAAACCACAGGTCTAGGAGCTGAGCATTAGTCATTAAGTCTTATTCTAAGTAAAACAGAATTAAACTAAGTTTGTATTTACTGGTCTTGACTTTAAATTTCGGCTTTCCTCTCTATGGATTATGTGACCTTGACCAAGTTACTTTTCTCCATATCTCAGTTTCTTCATTTGAAAAATTATTGCAGAAAAAGTGATATGGTTTTAATGTGTGTTCCCAACAAATCTCATGTTGAAATGTGATCCCCAGTGTTAGAGCTGGCACTCAGTGAGAGGTGTTTGGGTCATGGCGGGAGGGGGGCGATCCCTCATGATTGACTTGGTGCCATCCCCTTGGTGACAGAGTTATTACTCTATTAGTTCATTGCAAGCGCTGGTTGTTTAAAGGAGGCTGGCACCTCCTCCTCTCTCTCACTTCCTCTCTTGCCATGTGACATGCTCACTCCCTCTTCACCTTCCACCATAATTGGAAACTTCCTGAGCCCCTTGCCAGAAACAAATACTGGCGCTATGCTTTATGTACAGTCTTCAGAACTGTAAGCTAAAATAAATCTTTTTTCTTTATAAACTATCCAGCCTCAGGTACTTTTTAACAGCAATGCAAAATGGAGTAACGCAAAAAGCTCTTCTTTGCTTTGTGAGGATCAAATTAGAGAAGCACAATTTTGGTGCCTTGAGTAAAGACTACATTTTAGGGAGAAGTACTGGAGTCTCCCTCCTGGGTCTTTAATTTATTTACTCTAACACATTAGAACATTTTTGTAGAAGGAATAACTTTTCTCTACCAAACTCCCAGATTCATGCTCTTTGGGAAACCTTGACTACTTGCTTCCAATCAGTTTTGGATTAAACAATTGGAGGAGAAAATACTAGTAATTTTAGGAAGGTAAGAATAAATATATTAAGGGTGTTTTCATGATAACTTACAAGAGTTATGTTAAAAGAGACCCTCAGCCTGATCACACAAGTTTTTTTTTTTTTCATAGATGTGTCATTCTAAGGAACCTGAGGTTCGAAGTCCTCACTCCAGAGACTAGAGGATGTGAAATCTAACAGTGCCCATCACTGCTCTATGTCCATCTAAAGGAAAAGAAGAAGGAAGAAGAGGAGAGAGCACCACCTCTGAGAGAAGCGCAAAGGGAACAATGTCCTGGGGTGTTAGGAGACAAAGAATAGCAGGAAAAAAAAATCCATGCTTATTTATGCACTCGTTCTTACATCAAATGTTGTTAGAATCCATACCATGTTTAAACACTGTGTTAAATCCTAGGGCTGTAGTGGCTAAAAAAACAAACCAAAAGTAAAAAACAATTGACCTGAGACCCATACTTGACAACCATAAAGGTTAAAGAAAACAGTGAATTTAAAAACATTAAGTTCATAATACATGATAGTTATAGATATTATTGCCCAGGAAGCTGTTAATATTATGATACATCTAACAATCTTGGTACAGATTATGATACATTTAGGGAATTTCTACACTGCCACTTAATGCTTTTTTTAAAAAAAGGCATATTAAAACAATGAGATATTATTGTGCACCTATCAGAATGGTCAAAATTCAGAACACTGGCAACATGAAATGCTGGCAAGGATGTGGAGAAACAGGAACTCTCATTCATTTTTGGTAGAAATGTAAAATGCAACAGCCACATAGGAAGACAGTTTGTCAATTTCTTACAAAACTAAACACACTTTTACCATATAAGGCAGCAATCATGTTCTCTGTTATTTACTCAAAGGAGGTACAAACTTATGTCCAAGGGGAACAAAACCCTGCATTTAGAAATTTATAGCAGTTTTATTCACAATTGTCAAAAATTAGAAACAACCAAGTTGTCCTTCAGTATTTGAAGAGAGAAACAAACTGTTACATCTAGATAATGTAACATTATTCAATGCTAAAAAGTAATGAACCATCAAGCCATTAAAAGTCATAGATGCATATTACTAAGTGGAAGAAGCCAATCTGAGAAAGCTACATACTGTATGAGTCCAACTTCATGACATTCTGGAAAAGACAAAACTATGAAGACAGTGAAAAGGTTACAGGTTGCCAAGGGTGAGAGTGGAAGAAAATATAAAAAGGGGGAACACAGAGAATGTCTAAGGCAATGAAGCTATTTTGTATAATACAGTAACAAATATTATTCTAAATCTGCTCAAACCCATAGAATATATGACACCAATCATGAACCCTAAAATTAATTGCAGACTTTGTTAATAATGATGTGTCCGTGTAGGTACATCAATTGAAACAAATGTATCACTCTAAAGGGGAATATTGGTAATGGGTAAGGCTACACAGATCTGGGGGCAGAGGGTAAATGGGAAATCTCTGTACCTTCTGCTTAATACTACTGTGAGCCTCAAACTGCTCTAAAAACAAAGTTGGGAGAGAGAAAGAGAGAGAGAGTGCCAGTCATGGGAGATAATGTACCTCCTTCTTTGGGTGTGGTTAGGTCTGCCTGTGATGTCAAGGGCTGCTGCAATCATCTTTCACCTATGAGGGAAGGTTTAGAATCAGGGGAAGAAGAGCAAAAAAATAGGAAGCATTTTGGTCCTTGGTGAGATCATGAGCTGGTGAATTAAGCCTGAAACCATCTTACCTTTGGACTTCTTCATTGTTACATAATAAACCCTTATTATTTATGCAACAAAATAGCATTGTAATATATCAGTGTGGGGGAGGGAAGGTACCTGAAAAGATGAATGTGACCAGGAGAATACAGAGTGATGAATTATATAAATTGCAAACATTTGGTTTATTCAATATCACAATTAGCTTAATATGGATTTCTGATAATTAGATTTCAAGATATTCTTTGAGAATGGAACATTGTAATTTCCTTCTAGTTGTCTCCAATGTAAATTTTCAAAGCTTTATGAAAAATAATTAAAACGAAAACCATCAGTACCCCATAATTGAAATAAATGCAGGCAGCATTTGTACAAAACTGTACGTATTTCAGTTGTCCATAATATAATATGCTGAGTAATATTTCCCAAAAAATCAGATCTAGTAACTTTCAGTGTTATATTCTGTTTCATGTTTCTGTTTATCTCTCACCAATTCATTTTAGCATATATTGAGTTCATTCAGCACTTACTAAATACCTATGATGGCCAAATGCTATTCTAGGTACTGTTGTATTTAAGAAACACACTTAAGGTAGTAAATCAGAGCATTTAACAAAGACAAATAGCTTCTAAAACTCATCATCTGGCACTCCAAAATATCACTTGCCTCTGATTTTAGAGAGTGCATGCAACTGCTTCACACAGGTCCAGAAATCTGAGGGTTAAAGATCTTGTAATTCAAACCCTGGGTGTGTATTCCATGAAGATGGATATATAATCACTGCCATAAATTGACAAGCTATGCATAAAGCTACAGTGACAAACAAGGCCACAAGCCATCACAGGTCCCTGAAATTACTGATGTACTACCAAACAATGAGTGAGTGAAAGAGCAGGTGGCCCTCGCCTTGTAGGCTGCAGCTCTAAATCTTCCCAATGGACTGGGAAATAAGCACTTCACCATTTAACATGAGCAGAGGAAGTCACTTCATCATTGGCCTGTCGAATGAACTGCTGACACAAGAAACTTTTCCTCACTTAGAAAACCACAAGTACTAAGTGATTGCTTAACATTTGGAAAATGCCCTTTTATTTTTTTATTTTTATTTTTGCCCATGCTAACTTTCTTATTTGAAAATAAAGGCCAATTCTCTTTAAGAAACTTTTGGTGCACTCAGCATTTGAACTCTAGCAGTGTTCCATTAATCCTATAGAACAAAAACCTTTGGTGAATGTCGATGGCACATAAATTTAATATATAACTATTGCTGTGCATTTATTATCCATCTATATGACTCAAAATGCCAACTGTTAGATACCTGAACAGCAATTCCATAGATAATCATTTTGAAAATGTTAGGTCAAGCCTGCATTTATTACACAAGCTCTTGTGGCTTAGGATTAGAAAGGAAGAGAGAGAAAACCCGAAATCAACAAAGTAAAATGATAAATTGCTCCTAGAATTAATTTATACCATCTATCTATATTTTTAAAAGACTATTTAACGGACATCCATGTTCAGATCTCTACTGTAAGGAAGAGTTAAATTAACCAAAAGGATAGAATATACTGGCAGAGCCCAATTAACATTCAATTATATTACTGAAGACAAAAAAGAAGTAACACACATCTAGCAATCTTTGCCATAGTCACCTAATTTGTGATTTAGAAAGATGGTAAGTGTGAACAATTTTTCTAGTTTGATGCCAATATCAAATATGAAGAAGAAAGAAAATTAACGCTGAATACTTACTGTGAATCTGCTGCTTTGCTTACAATACCCTTCTTTAATCTTTAGAGCCAGCTTATATGGTAGTATAATCGCCTTCATTATAGAAGAATTTGAGACTCACAGAAGTTAAAAAAAATAAACTTACTCAAAACCATATATCTAATAAGTGTTAAGACTAGAATTAGCCTAATCCAAGTCCTTTAGCCTTTCTGTTTCATAAAGCTGGAGCAAATAGTAACCTGGAAAAGAACTCCTTTCTCATCTGAACTTGCATTGTAGACTACATGCAAAACTGAAACATTCATCGCTTTGATTTACCAAGTGAAAACCCATAGATTTGAACAGATTATTCCATCAACACTCTAAGATGTCTACTGTAGCCGACTTAATATAATCACCACCACACACACACCCCAAATACTCAACAAAAGGTGGTTCAGTTCTTCAAACACAAAAAAATTGGAACTAAACTGAACTTTCATCAGTGACAAATCACTCCCAAGCTGACCAGCAAAGTAGAGCACTGGAGTAGTGCTTTTACACATGCTGCTAACTCGGATAAGCACAGCTGGGCTGAGGAGACCTCTTTTCCTAAATTCTGTTGCCAAGCTGAATTTTGTGATCTTCACTGGCAGCTGATCAAATGCAAACTCTTAACTTACAGCCAAGTTATCTTAGAGCAGCTGTTGGAAGAAATCATTTAGAATGCAAATCTAGTCCTTAATCTACGGGAAAACTGTTGCCAGTGATGGATGGCTTTTGAAGCAACAGTTCATGAAAGACACCCTGATGTCCTCTGGTATTGTGGAGGAAGAAATATTTAGCTGCCATTTGTGTTTATTTTCTTTTGAGCAATTGTCCTTATAGGTGTTATTGGAGGTATATGGAAAGAAAGTCCAGGTGTTTAAAATCTGTCTCAACTCTCTTTTCTACATGAGTAAAACTGAGATCACAAGAAATACTATATTGAGCTTCAGATAATGTTCTCTTAGTATGTAGAACTGCACTCCCTATAGGCTAAATCATCTAAAGAACACAGCAACAGGAATATAATATCTTCTTAGCATCTAGGACTGTACTAACTGTAGGCTAAATCATCTAAAGAACATAACAACAATATAACAACTTGCCTAGAATTCTCTGAGATGCCAAGGAAGTAGCAATGTCAGTACCTATCACTGATCCTGCTTCTAAAGAATCATGTTACTCTAGGTATGAATGATCAATTGAAGTTGATAAAGGCTTTTCTTTTCCTTTTATTCATCTAACTGCCAGCTAACGGTGACCTTCTAGCATACCTAATACATGAAAAATTCACTGATTCTTTCAGTACCTTTGATCCTCCTCTCTTTAGTTGAATGAAATCTTAGAAAATACTCAGTCCTGGTTATTAGGAAGTTGCTTACTGAAGAAACCTGGGTTTTGAGCAACATCTACAAAGATCACATCACATGGTAACTGCCAGAGTTAAAGCAATAGAAAAATGTACGTCTCTATCTGCTCCTATTTTGTTAGGCATAGAGAATGATTAACATGAAACTTCAAACCAATCTGAAGAATTATCAGAATAAGAGTAAGAGCAAATTGCGCTCATGAGTAAAAGATTAGAATAAGGAAGATATATCCACTTAGGAATTTTTTTTTTCATTCTTTCAGCTTGGCTCTCTGGGTACAACAGATGAATTTGTCTACATAACTTAGCTTTGAATATCAGTCTAGAAGCTCTCTTAAACCATGTCACAGGTCTAACTAGCCACTTTCACATGTGCCCACTGTTTCACATGAGCTAACCTCCACAAAGGGAAAAACAAAAAGGTATGTCTATTTATTTCTACATTTATTTCCAGGTCTTGCTTTCCTCTGATCCCATCCCAACACTAGTCACCCCGAGTTTTCTTAAACACACAACTGTCTATATTACTAATTTGCATGAGTCTGTGGTAGACAGAGTGGTGCTTTAACTGGGATGAGGAAAATATCTTGGATTCCCCGCAATCATAACAAGAAGATGGAGCTGGATCTATTATGTTTAACAAATATTCCCCTATATTTTACAAGGTTAGGCACTGCCAAAGCCTTTGATTATCCAAAACGTTCTTAATGATTAAACAGTAACAACTTATTTGGAAAAAAAAGTACACATCTCTTTTGTTTTACTATTTCCCTAGCTGACAATTGGGAATTTATCACTAGGTATTCATCTTATTTGTTGATGAAGTAGGTAATGGACCTAGCAATGTGCTTAGTTCTAAGATATCAAGAAAAGCCTGGATCCACTGTAAAACTACCATTCATGACCAGACAAAATATTATGATGTCAGAAAACAGAGTAAGCTCACAAGCAGAAGACCACATTCCTTTACCAAGAATGAATTGGGGCAAAGATAGCTTTGCCTATTTCTCCTAAGATTGTCTCCATTTATTGTCATGGGGTGTAGGCTTTTAAGGTTTGAGTTGGAAAGAGGAGGAAGCCCAACTTGGAGGCGGTTGAAATATTTTAGAGCTTAAATAAAAGAAGGCTTGGATGTATATAACTGGCAAGCATCATGATATTTATTTGGTCATTAATTTATGCATTTAATTAGTATTTATTAAGCACTATATATCAAGCAATGCTCTAATACTTGGATAAAACAGTGAACCAAACAGGCAAAAATATTTGCCCTGATAGAGCTTACCTTGGAGTTGGGCAATATACATAATAAATAATTAAATTATGTAGACTATTAAAACGCAATTAGTGCTTAGGAGAAAAACCATCAGGTAAGGAAAGTGGGGATGATGGGGTTTGAATCTCAAATACAGTGGCCAGAGTAAGCATCAAGAGATGATGACACTTGAGTATAGCTTGAAGAAGCAAAGCATGCAGAAATCATAGGGAAGAGTATTCCAGACAGAGAGAAGAGTCAGTGCAAAGGCTGAGAGGAAAGAGTGAGCCTGGTGCACTCAAGGTGTAGTAAGGACAGAGTCATGACTACAGTAGGTTAATGTAGCACTTGTCTAGGAAGCAAAATTTCAGGGATACTAAAAAACTAAGTAATCAAGATGAATAACATTTTAATGCTATAGCTTAAAAAATTAAAATCAATGCAAAACAAAAATTCATGGTGAACAAATATCTTTTTTTTTTTTTTTTTTTTTGAGATGGAGTCTCTCTGTGTCACCCAGGCTGGAGTGCAGTGGCGAGATCTCAGCTCACTGCAACCTCTGCCTCCTGAGTCCAAGCGATTCTCCTGCCTCAGCCTCCCAAGTGGCTGGGATTACAGGTGCCTGCCACCACACCTAGCTACTTTTTGTACTTTTAGTAGAGACAGGGTTTTATCATGTTGGCTAGGCTGGTCTTGAACTCCGGACCTTGGGTGATTCACCTGCCTCGGCTTACAAGCACCTGTAATCACCTGCTGGGATTACAGGTGTGAACCACCAGACCCGGCCCAACATTTTTTTAAAAAAGACAGCATTGACCCTGTGCTAGTACAACCCTGTCTTACTCACCTGATTATAATAAAATTTTCTTTACAACAGCAGGAAGGTATCTCATGGGCCACAGCTTGCTAATTTTATCATTTAGATATTTATTTAAATGTTATTCGTCTAGATTACTGAGTTTTTCTAGAACCCTCTTAAATTTCACACCCCAGATCGGTGTCTCACATAGTCTTGGACCTGGCCAGAAGGCCAGTGAGGCTGAAAAGGAGTGAGTGAGGCGGGCAGTGGGAGAAGATGAAGCACAAAAGGCTCCCAGAGGCCATGTTTCATAGAGCTGCGTGGCCTATGAAATGTAAGGATTCTGCCTTTTAATCTAAGTGAAATGCAACACGATTAGAAGATTTTCAACAGAAAAGCCACCTGATCTTTGCTTATATTTTTAAAATGATGAACACAGGGAGCAGAAGCAGGGAGAATGATTAAGAAGAATTTTACAATAATACAGATGAAAGACAATGGTGGCTTGGACCAAAGGGGTGGCATGAAGATGGTGAGAAGCAGTCAGATTCTGGATATATTTTGGAGGTATATCTAACATTGTTTGTGTAGGATTGAATCTAGCGTGTGAAATAGGAGTAAGAATGACTCCAATATGTTTAGCCAGTGGGACCAGAGGGATGGAGTTGCCATTATAAGAAGAATGTTCTCTGGTTTTGGAGGACTGAGACACGGCCTTTAGTTTTGGAGATTTTAGGTATGAGGAATCAATTAGGTAACCAAGTGCAGATATTGAGTGAGCAGGCAAATATCTGAGTATGGACTTGAGGGAGAGAATTGGCTGGAGATACAAATATGGGGGTCATCTGGAAGTCTGTATTGATAACTTACTCCCCTCCCTCCATTTCCAGATACAGAAACATTTCTTTTGTGAAGCAGAATTGGAAACCCTTTTGAGAGAATATATCTCTCTTCATATGATAGGACAGGCTGTGTGATACATTAACTTTCACTCTTTTACACTCCTCAGTGACCTAGGAGTTTGTTTAAAAACAAAAGAAACTTGGTTCTGTACATGAAATAACTTCGGTGGAGTCTCTGCTTCCACTGAGGTTTTAATTCTTGGCGTTTTTTATTTTAAAGATTGGCAACTTTTTTCAAGGTAGAGGAGATGGCAGGGTCAAAATTTTAGAAACTGGATCCCACCACCACTGTGTTACTTCCTAAATCTGCATCAAATGTTCTGCCAACATGTAATGTGCTAATAGAATTACACAATGTGAACTGCACATCTCAGTATCTCCAGAGGGAAAAAACTGTGGTTGGGGCATGGAGTGGGGAAAGGGAAACTCTTTTTAAGTTATTTATGTAAATTTAAAGATTTATCATTTCATATCACACTGTCTACAATAAGTACATAAATACATTTTTCAGCCAATCTGAGTGTTTTATAAATATACAAACATTGCCACTTATGTTGGGCTGATTCAAAGTCAAGCATTAGCTCATACACCGTGGCTAAAGTTTAAAAGTTCTGTTTCATGTATAAAAACCATACTGTGGGCTAAAATGACACGTTCCTTGTGGTAAACCATTTGACTAGTCTCTCTGGTCTGAGAAGAGGTGAACTAGTTAGATTCACTTTTCAGGAGAAGACCCAGCCTGCTGACTGCTAACACGGAACAAAGGGAGTGGGTGCAGCAAAATATTCAAGTTAATTTTTAAACCTGCATGATAATAATGCAACCCTCGACAAATCTGATCAACTCCTATCCTAGGATGATTCAAGACCACAGAGACATCAGTGAGCCAGTTTGAATGTTTAGCTCAGCTTTTCAAAACACTGAATGCCTATTCAGTGCTGTGTGGCTTATATATTTCTACGTAGATCACTTTCTCATTAACTGATGCCATTTTGCCCTGGTTTTGTTTCACAGATTAAATTAAGAACCAATAATATCAAAATGCTGGTATCAAATAAAACCCAGAACTCTCTGTTGTCCTATTTCAATCAAAAATAGATCTATATCACTGTCATAGGCAGTCCAACCATAAAAGAAATTTTAATTTTTGTAATTAGGCCTTTTAATAGAAAGACATGATTTCTAATTAAATCCACGTTATTCAGTAATTTCATATGTTAGTCTGTTTTCTTTATGCCTTGTACTCTAAATGTTAAAATGATTCTCTAAATTATTGTTTCAGATTTTATAAAGTGATAAAATACAACAAAATACAAGAAACAGAAAATAGTTGCTTTATGGAATACACAAAGAATACATTAAATGTTTTTTAAAATCAT